>NC_083846.1:4317207-4336470 GCF_015708825.2 Lethenteron reissneri
GGCGTACCCGGCGCCGGACGGGTGACGCCGCCGTCTCGTCGGTCGTTGTGCCCTCGGTTGCCGAATTATATGGTCGTCTCGTCCGCACCCGCGTGCCGAGTTGATCGGAATCGTGCGGCCGATCGTGCCGGCTGGGACGCGCCGGGAATTTGCTGCCACATCTCCTCGGGGACGCCGGGTTTGTGACCCCCCCCCCACGAGGGTGTGGAGGGTGGACAGCACAAGTAGGTTTCTGACCCGTCTCTCTTCAGCGGGGTTTTCATGTATTCCGATTTCTTGGAATAAAGGTTCAAAATGGATTTGGTCGGATACACGCCTGGATTTTTTTAGCATAGGGTTTGCGAATTTTCTCTTAACAATTAAATTAATGGCGGCATCATTATTATCAGTATTCTACCATATTGCCTTGTAGCAGTTGGGCGTTGCATTACAACTCCTGAGTTAGGTTTAAATGTGCCGGGCGGCGCTTAACTTGTTTGACAGCAAGTAGTAAAGAAAATTCCACATTGTTATGGCAGGAACCATTTCCACACAGTTGTTCCTGTCTGGATATTTCACCTTAAAATTCCCGGAGACTGGAAATCTAAACCAATTCGCTTGCCGAGATTAATTCCCACTCCACGGCAAGACCCTAATTTACCACCCTGTAAATTGGAGCATCATTTGCATTGCACCCATGCAGCGTCTACCTCACAGCGGCCTGTAACCAAGCCTGCGTGTGGGGCTCGTACCACTCGTAAACGGAAGCCATCCGAACAACGAAGGTTTTTGCGATTGTGCCCGTGCATTTTAACTTTTTTTTAACCTGACCGCAAGAAAATGTAACCTCACCCTCAAGTAAATTTCGACCGGTCGCACCCTCAAGATCGAATGAATCCTGTCCATGTGCCTTGCAGTTTTGCTCAACGCGGACATCGCACGACGGTTTTGCCAAAACCTCTGTGGGCATGAGGCCAAGTGGCGAGTAGCGGTGGTTTTATTTATCATTATTTTCGGTCGTGCTCCCGGAGATCTGCAAAACCCGAGTCGGCGGCGCGCTGGGCAGTAACTAGGCAGGAAGGTCGCCCTCTTCCTTCAGGACATAAAACGACTTACCGTGCGTCGTGAAACGTGACCGACAATCACACGAGATGTAGCGGTTGGTTTTTTATTTTTATTATTTGCGTTGCTAGTGTCCTTCGCTGGTATAGCGGCCTAATTAATTTAACATCCTTTTCAAGCGCGGGCGGTGGGGGGGGGAGACAGCCATTCACAGCGGTTATACTCGGCCACGAATGTCAAATATTATAACGTACCGCGTGTGCCTGTGTTAAGGTTTTTTGGTTTCGCGAACGATGTATTGCCGTTCTCCCCTGACGGATTCGGAAGCATTTACAATTGCTCATGTGACCTGAACGTTTGCGAAGTTTGGCAGGTTTCGTGAGCGGATTCGTGGCTATGGCGGGTCGGTTTATTTATTTCGACTGGAATTTAAACAGCGCATTACTTGCCAAAACAAAATGTGTTTATGAATGGCATTCACAAGTTGTGCGAGCCAGACACGATCAAGCTCCGAGTCTCCACATTGGATGTATCGATAAAAATGTGATATTTATTCGAATGTTATTAAGTTTTTAAATTTGAAAACATACATACCTGTCAACCTCTTATCAGTACCTACCTTATTACAGACCAATTCAGACCTTATTGGTCACCCCGTGCCCCTTAAAAATCTCAACGTTCATCCTACAAAGCCCGTATTGAAATGGCTGTACGCTGTATGGACCTGAAAACTCTATTTTCCCTATACAAGAATACGGGGTAAACCTTTTGGTTCTAGATGTGAAGCTTTCGTGACTGCAAGGATTCATATTCTTAGGTTTTTTCGGTAAAGTCACGTAGGTAAAAATTTAAAATAAAAAACCGTCACAGCACGATAGCTGTATCACTTGATACAGCTATCGTGCTGTGACGGTTCCACCTGAAGACGGAAGCTTGTGTTGCATCCGAAACGTCGTGATTTTTATTTTATTTTACTTTTATTAATTTGAATTTTTTACCTACGTGACTTTTACCGAAAAAACCTAAGAATATATAAAACCTTTTGGGTTGACGAGTATGAACATGTTAAATAGAAAGATATCCGTCTTCTACATTGACAATCATAAAAAATATGTATTTAGACACGTGGCAAATAAGATGTAGGAGAGCGATATTGTTTTTTTTTTTAATCGGCAATTCTCTGAGTTTGGGAAACTTCGTCAACATTTATGCCCTGCCCCGACGTGTCTCTCGATCCGGCAGCAGAATGTCAAGTGACATGTACCGGCACCAAGGCCACGTGCTCATTTGCGTCGCCCGTCCAAACAACAACAACTTTCGATTTAAAGCTTTCGTGCCTGCAGGGATTCATCTTCTTGGTTCTTTCGTTAAAGTCACGTAGAAGAGAAATAATAAAATAATAAAAATAAACATAATAAAATAATTCTCATGACGTTTCGGCCACAACGCAAGCAGCCGTCCCTCAGGTGAAGAACAGGTCTGTCGGAAAGACAGCGTCTGAATGAAGGAATTCAATCGTTTTGTCTGTTTTTAACATATATAAAACAACATTAATATATATTCGTAAATAGTTATTTCGCGATCTGGATAGAGAGCGGTGTGTGTGGTCAAACAAAACCGCTCAGCTCAACAAAGCTAACAATTTCTCCATGGGGAGCACAGTCAGTCAGTGTTAGTCGCTCGTCGGCTAGGGAGGGGGGGGGGGGTCCTCGGGACTTTGTTCTGAGTTGGCAAAGTTTCGAGTTCGCCGAGTGGCCGAGGCGAGCCTTGCCGTGGGGACGGGCACCGTGCAATCGTGGCCGAGGCGTCGGGCAAGACAACCATCGCCTCCGAAGAGGGGGGAGAGAGCGAGAGGGAGAGAGAGAGAGGGAGGAGAGCAGAGCGTGAAATCTTTTGTGAAATCTTTCATTTAAAAAGTGTGGGAGGCATAAAGCAAAGCATTGAAAAAAAAACAAAAAAAAACTAAATGATGAACGAAGCAAAGTGCCGATTACACCGAGTATCTTCTTGTTTCCTCTGAACGTAAAACAAAGTGGGAGAGAGAGGGGGAGAGAGGGAGAGGATTTTGACGTTTTATTACCGTCGAAATCCTCACGCCAACTTTGACCGCCGCGTGGGAAATAACGCCACGGGTCACCGGCCAAGTCACCAACAGCTCGGCGGTCATCGTATTACCACCACCACCAGCAGCACCAGCACCACCACCAGCACCACCACCAGCAGCACCAGCACCAACACCAGCACCACCACCAGCACCACCAGCAGCACCACCACCAGCACCACCATCAGCAGCACCACCAGCAGCACCACCATCAACACCACTTACAAACACCAGCACCACCACCAGCACCACCATCAGCACCTCCGAGGGCACCTCCGAGGGCAGCTCAATGGGGAACGAGAACGGCTCCGCGGTGGACGACCTCCACTCGGTGGAGATCCACTTGTGGTACAAGAAGTTCATGCGAGAGTGCCCCTCGGGCCAGCTGACGCTGCACGAGTTCAAGCAGTTCTTCGGCATCAGCAGCGTCACGGCGGAGGGCAACGCTACATCGAGCAGATGTTCAGGACCTTCGACATGAACAAGGTGGGAGGGGGGGGCGAGAGGGGGGTGGAGGGGGAGATGGGGGGATGGGGATGATGGAGGGGGGAGGGGGAAAAGTGGAGGGGGCGTGAAGGGGTGGGGGGTGGAGGAGGGGAGATGGGGGGTGGAGAGGGAGTAGAGGGGTTGATGGGGGGAGGCGAGTGGGGGGTGGAGGGGGAGTGGTGGAGGGGAGATGGGGGGGATGGGGGTGGTGGTGGAGGGGGCGATGGAGGGGAGATGGGGGGGTGGAGGGGGGGGAGGGGGTGGAGGGGGGCTGGTGGGGGAGTAGGTGGAGGGGGAAATGGGATGATGGAGGGGGAGAAGTGGAGGGGGCGATGGGGGGTGAAGGGGTGGGGGGGTGGGGGATGAGGTGGAGGGGAGGGGGGGGACGCTACGGGGTGGTTCTCGCCATTCGCAATGCGGTGACCGGTCACGTGACGATCGTGGGGGGCAGCCAAGTGGGGGGGGGGGGGGGAGCTGCCTTGCCCCCCCACCCCTCCCCTCCCCCGGTGGCCAAAGCTACGAGTTGGGAGGGGAGGAGGGGGCCTTGACAACCAACATCAGATATCATTAATCAGAATATTTATTTAAACTGCGGGAGGAATCCGATGAGCTACAAAGCTCTTTTATGCACAGATGTCCAGTAAGGGGCACGGGCTAAGAACGTTACAACAACAACAATGACAAAACAAGTATAACCGTAAAAAACAACGTTTTTCACTATAAATCCTTTATATGCGTGGCGGCTAGAGTCCTCTCATCCTCTGGCTTGAGATGGCTGCCACCTATGGGTCAGATGATTGTCTGCAGTATAAGCAATTGGTAATTAAATATAATATTTTTGTCCTAAAAAGTATAAAATTTTGGAATTTTTTTCACGACCATTAATTGTCACGCACAACGAGTCTGTGTGGAAAATGTCAGCTCGATTGGATCACGGAAAGTGGGTTAAAAAACGACCGAAAGATTTGCACGGTCCTAAGCAAGCAAGTGAACTTAATATAAAGGATTTTAAAAAACACGATAGGTGTACAAAGTACAAGACGGATAAACAAATCACCCAGACACAGACACAAATACTACATATTCTTAGCTTTTTTCGGTAAAGTCACGTAGGTAAAAAATTTCAATTTAATAAAAGTAAAATAAAAATAAAATAAAAATCACGACGTTTGGGAGGCAACACAAGCTTCCGTCTTCAGGTGGAACCGTCACAGCACGATAGCTGTATCACTTTTATTAATTTAAAATTTTTACCTACGTGACTTTACCGAAAAAACCTAAGAATATGAATCCTTGCAGTCACGAAAGCTTCAAATCTACAAATACAACACTCAACCATGCCCCATCCTACCAGGCAAAGCCCCACTGAGGCTGTGAACTTGTTTTTTAGAAGCGACCTGGCGACCACAAATGATAGCCGCTCAACAAAGTGGCCCCGTCATTCGGACACTTTATAGCAGCAAAATCATCTACAGCGTAAAAAGAACAACTTTCTTAGAACGCCGTTTAAATAAAGTAAAAAAAAATATTAAAATTTTTAAATTATTTCATTGACCTTAATTTGAAGCTTTCGTGACTGCAGGAATCCATACTCTTTGGTTCTTTCGGTAAAGTCACGTAGGTAGAAAAATAAAATAAATCACGACGTCACTCAGGAAATGAGCCTTGACCTCGGAGGACTTAGAAGAAGGCGATTTGAAGATCTCAGGGACCTCGTTGGAGTGTAAACATGGATCCATTCCTGCAAATATTGTGGGGTTAACCCACTGAGATTTGGTCAGCAGCAGGGTCTTTTCATCCACTTGATACTTGACTGGTAGCCAGTGTAAACACAAGAAAGCAGGTGTGTGATGTGCTCGCGTAATGGTGTGTGCGTACGGACTCTAGCAGCAGCATTCTGAAGAAGCTGTCGTCTACCCAGAACCTTACTTGGAATCCTGAACACGAATACATGCATCAATTCAGTGAAATGTTACAATTTTACCTTGATATTCGATATTATTTCATATTTTGGTAAATATAATGCCTCTAGTGACTGCACAGATCACATGAAACCATTCTAAAACATACAATAATGATCGCACAAATGATGTTGTACATATACCATTAGCGTTAGAATTCGTTTCATTCTATTCAATACATCGTTACTTGCTCAGGGAATGCAGCCGAACAGTTAAATGTCATATAATCACGGTGTTTCTTGTAGAAAAGCCGCACAGACCCATTCTGCTTGAAGGAAGTGCTGGAGGAGTTGCCACTGCGCGCTCTGAAGGATGCACTTGAGAGTATCGGCAAGATACTCACTGAGAGCCTGCTGCGTTGCCCCGCTGAGCAATGGAACCCTGACCCACCGCAACACGACGACATGGAGACAGAAGCCACGGGATCGGTACTATACATCTAAATTCTGTCCTTTTACTCTTTCATGGTACATTTTAACGTGATTCATCGAATGCCTATCAACCAAATATCTCAGTATGATTGTAAACAGAAAATTACACCCATTGGTGGTCTGGCTGAGATCATTAAGGCTTCTTATACTTGCAAGCCTTATTTTATCTTGGACCTGAACCAAGAATCTCAGCTTTGCTGGCTCATTGTTTTGTCAATTTTACTGCATCAGCCCATGAGCTACCAGACAATTAAAAATTCTGTATTCGTCTGATTTACCTGTATTAATATACCCAAAACATTTAATTAAATTATAGTTGCTTGTCATATATTCTGAGTACTGTAGATAAAAACACGTTTTAAAGAGTATGAATGATTGTGGTAAGCATGCAAAGACATGAAAAAATTTCAACTGGTTTTATACACGTTCACTAAAAATACTGTGATATATTAACTCTGACAATGGATGGCACTTGTTATTTGATTGTTGATGTTAGGAGTTGTGTGGTTAAAATGTGACACCTGCTCCCATCATTATGTGTTTGCATCCAGGAGTCAACTGTAGCTGTTGTGACGGCTGTAGCCACAGTGCTATCTGTGGCTGTGAAAACTGTCAGTGCGGAGGTGATAGAAGACATTTTGGAGTCGGCTATCATTCTACATGGTAAAGAGGCAGGGTGACGTCTATGAATAATTGATACAAATTGATAAATTATTGACTATATCTGTTTCCACGACTTCTCAGTTTTTTTATAATTGGAAAGAGTAAAAGTTCGTGAGTATGTATAGTAGGAGAACGAGAACAAAAAGTTAATAAGTATCTGCTGAAAATCTCATTCAAGATACATAAAGTAGTTATTTGCCACATTTCTCTGACTTGGATAATTTATAACAGTTCACTGTTTAGAGCTGCATATCCCAATGAACAATATTGCAGTATGTTCATCTCATAAATATCTGCAAAATAAAATACTTCTTGATGTTGCACTGGGAAATGTTATGCATGCGCACTGGATGATATATTGATTTCAAGTACTGTATAGGGTAGATTACCAAAATATTGGCAATAGTTTATTTAATAATTGAGCCTACAAATTATTGTTATGCTGAATATACAGAGTGGCCCATAGGTCAAGACTGAATGGGTTATCTTATTTTAACAATTTTCAAACTGACTTCCATTAACATGAATGTACACATGAATTCTCTGTAGAAGTTATTTTTGGACTTTTTTTAGATTCACGTGTAATCTTTGACCATTCCTAAATTACGTTTTGTCTAAATTCATTCAGGGTTCTTGGTCGAATTTTGTAAACAACGGGATTGTGGTGAACCCACAGGAAGAATACAAATATATATATGAATAATGATAATAGATAAATATTAACTTAAAGAATAAACTGTTTAAATGTTTTAATGCCAGTGCTAAAATAAATGAAATAACCCTATTTGTCCAGACTTTTTTGTCACCCTGTATAAAAAATGCCTTCCAGGTGGTTACATCAGGCAACAATACAAGATATATATGTTCCTGTGGTGATAATTAGTTCCAATCTACTCTACCGTTTTTCTCACCCTGTTGACAGCCCTGTTGCCACTTTTCACCGATGCTCACCCTAACCTAAGAAACACGGTCATAAACCTGTGCGAGTCTTGGTGGGAGAGAGACCTACCTGGGAAAGAGGAGCTTGGAAAGAATATGATCCTCACAATTCTGCGGTGCAATTTAATACAGCAGAGCAAAGCCTTGGTATGTAGCAATGCCTTAAATTGCAATTTATAATTTGTTGTTTTTCATGACAGTGACTTTCATTCTTGTGAATTTTTTTTACTGCAATCAGTGTGTTTCTAAAGATTATTACCTGCGCTGGTTAGGCATTGCCTCACCAACACTTATTTTACCTGGAATAGCACCTTCTACAAACAGAATGAGGGTACCCCTATGGGCTCCCCCTTGTCACCAGTTATAGCCAACATGTTCATGGAAAAGTTTGAATCAGACGCCATCCAGACATCCACCCTGCGTCCTTCCTTGTGGAAGAGGTATGTGGACGACACTTTCGTCATCTGGCCACATGGCCTCCCAGCATTGAACCACTTCTTGGACCACATCAATTCTAGACACCCATCCATCAGATTCACCATGGAAGTGGAGAAAGACGGTAAACTACCATTCTTGGATATTCTGTTTGAGAGGAGGCCTGACGGATCCTTGGGACATTCTGTCTACAGGAAAGCCACCCACACAGATTCCTACTTGAAACCGGATTCCCACCACCACCCATCTCAAAAGAATTCTCTCATCAAAACGCTATACCACAGAGCCCATGGCATTTCTGACCAACACCACCTGGCCGGTGAATTAAGACATGTACATCGGGCCCTCAGGATGAACGGATACTCTGATCGCACTATCCGCCAAGCTGTTTCTCATAATCAACGATTTTTGGGTTTAGATCGCGTTTATTTATAAATGTGTCGTAACCCTCCACCACCCGACATGGCCAATCAGTAAAAAATGTGTCACGTTGACAAAGACAAATAGTTCACTGCTTTAGCCCACCGGTGTGTTGAAGCAACAACATTCACAATTTGAGTACGACGTTTCGCTGGTAATTACAACCAGCATCATCGGGCAATTCGCCAGAATGGTGAGGCTCTCCTGTGTCTCCCGTTCTTATATAGAGCAGCAGCAGGATGACGTCATCATTAACTCATTAACTCATCAGGTGCAAAGATTCAAGGGGGGAGTGATTGTAATTATATACTAGATTAGTAATCAGGCTATTGTTACGATGCGAGTTGTAGATTAGTAATCATTTGGAATGTGTTTTATTGTGATTATGCTACATTAGTAATCAGTTAGTGGTTGTTTCCCTTATAAGTAATTGTAATGTATCTTATTTAATAATACGCTTCCAGGCCGCACTAAGCCTGTAGCTGTCTGAGCGATTAAAGTTATTTCTGTTTCTCTCAATTTCAATCGATTCTCTAATTAGTCTTTGCCAGTAGTAACTAGTTTTACACAACACTTCCACGTTGTCAAAATCAATTGAGTGTCCCTGTTGGCATGCATGTTCTGCTACTGCCGACAGTTGTGTTTGTGATAGTTTAATATTTCTCTGGTGTTCTTTTAGTCTTACACTAACGTTACGCCCTGTCTGTCCAATATAGCATCTGCCACATACACAATTAATCCGATATACACCTTCTGTTGATAATTTAGGTAATTCGTCTTTAGTGCACGTTACTAGTTGTTGAATTTTGTGTACTGTACCAAATCTTACTGTAATGAGAGAGATTAAACATGTTAAATAAGCACTAAGACAGAATGGCTACAATAATGCTCAAATTAACAGAGCACTAAAAGCCAAATCACGATCGCAAAGCAACACTGCTGAAAGCGATCAGATTATTAAAACAATAAAAATACCATTTATCTCAGGAGTAACTGATAAATTAGCCCGTGTTTTGCAAAAGCAAAACATTACAGTAAGATTTGGTACAGTACACAAAATTCAACAACTAGTAACGTGCACTAAAGACGAATTACCTAAATTATCAACAGAAGGTGTATATCGGATTAATTGTGTATGTGGCAGATGCTATATTGGACAGACAGGGCGTAACGTTAGTGTAAGACTAAAAGAACACCAGAGAAATATTAAACTATCACAAACACAACTGTCGGCAGTAGCAGAACATGCATGCCAACAGGGACACTCAATTGATTTTGACAACGTGGAAGTGTTGTGTAAAACTAGTTACTACTGGCAAAGACTAATTAGAGAATCGATTGAAATTGAGAGAAACAGAAATAACTTTAATCGCTCAGACAGCTACAGGCTTAGTGCGGCCTGGAAGCGTATTATTAAATAAGATACATTACAATTACTTATAAGGGAAACAACCACTAACTGATTACTAATGTAGCATAATCACAATAAAACACATTCCAAATGATTACTAATCTACAACTCGCATCGTAACAATAGCCTGATTACTAATCTAGTATATAATTACAATCACTCCCCCCTTGAATCTTTGCACCTGATGAGTTAATGAGTTAATGATGACGTCATCCTGCTGCTGCTCTATATAAGAACGGGAGACACAGGAGAGCCTCACCATTCTGGCGAATTGCCCGATGATGCTGGTTGTAATTACCAGCGAAACGTCGTACTCAAATTGTGAATGTTGTTGCTTCAACACACCGGTGGGCTAAAGCAGTGAACTATTTGTCTTTGTCAACGTGATACATTTTTTACTGATTGGCCGTGTCGGGTGGTGGAGGGTTACGACACATTTATAAATAAACGCGATCTAAACCCAAAAATCGTTGATTATGCTTGTGTGTGTGTCTGCCTGTGTGTGTGTCTGCCTGTGTGTGTGTCTGCTTGTGTGTCTGCCTGTGTGGTGTGTGTGTGCCTGTGTGTGTCTGCTTGTGTGTGTGTCTGCCTGTGTGTGTCTGCTTGTGTGTGTGTCTGTGTAAGTGTGTCTGCGTGTGTGTGTCTGCTTGTGTGTGTCTGCCTGTGTGTGTGTGTGTGTGTGCGTCTGCTTGTGTGTGTGTGTCTGCCTGTGTGTGTGTCTGCCTGTGTGTGTGTCTACCTGTGTGTCTGCCTGTGTGTGCCTGTGTGTGTCTGCTTGTGTGTGTCTGTGTGTGTGTCTGCTTGTGTGTGTCTGTGTGTGTGTCTGCCTGTGTGTCTGCCTGTGTGTGTGTGTCTGCTTGTGTGTGTCTGCGTGTGTGTGTCTGCTTGCGTGTGTGTGTCTGCTTGTGTGTGTGTGTCTGCTTGTATGTGTGTGGTCTGCGTGTGTGTGTCTGCTTGTGTGTGTGTGTCTGTGTGTGTGTGTCTGCCTGTGTGTGTCTGCCTGTGTGTGTCTGCCTGTGTGTGTCTGCTTGCCTGTGTGTGTCTGTGTGAGTGTGTCTGCGTGTGTGTGTCTGCTTGTGTGTCTCTGTGTGTGTGTCTGCCTGTGTGTCTGCTTGTGTGTGTCTGCCTGTGTGTGTCTGCTTGTGTGTGTGTCTGTGTGTGTGTCTGCCTGTGTGTGTCTGCTTGTGTGTGTGTGTCTGCTTGTGTGTGTGTGTCTCTGTGTGTGTCTGTGTGTGCGCCTCTTTGTGTGTGTCTGCCTGTGTGTCTGTGTGTGTCTGCCTGTGTGTGTCTGCTTGTGTGTGTGTCTGCTTGTATGTGCGCCTCTGCTTGTGTGTGTGTCTGCCTGTGTGTGTCTGCTTGTGTGTGTGTCTGCGTGAGTGTGTCTGTGTGTGTGTCTGCCTGTGTGTATCTGCTTGTGTGTGTGTGTCTGCCTGTGTGTGTCTGCTTGTGTGTGTGTCTGTGTGTGTGTGTCTGCCTGTGTGTGTCTGCGTGTGTGTGTCTGCCTGTGTGTGTCTGCTTGTGTGTGTGTCTGTGTGAGTGTGTCTGCCTGTGTGTGTCTGCTTGTGTGTGTGTCTGTGTGAGTGTGTCTGCCTGTGTGTGTCTGCTTGTGTGTGTGTGTGTGCGCCTATGTGTGTGTCTGCTTGTATGTCTGCTTGTGTGTGTATGCTTGTGTGTGTCTGTGTGTGTGTGTCTGCATGTGTGTGCGCCTCTGTGTGTGTCTCTGCGTGTGTGTGTCTGCTTGTGTGTGTGTGTCTGTGTGTGTGTGTCTGCGTGTGTGTCCGTGTGTGTGTCTGCTTGTGTGCAGTCTCGGCTCGGGTCATGATTCCCGTCGGAGCCCTGACCTCCTCCTTCTCATTGGAGGGTCACCCGGACCTCAAGATCCTTCAGCCCTGGTGGGACGTGTTGTGCGACATGCTCTCTGTGCCCATGTTCATGATCGGCATCTTTGCCGGGATGCTGCAGGTGCTTTGTTCCAACGCACCAGTCCCCACGCACATTCATCAATGTCGCCACCTTGCTATGGATAACATCGCTGAGATGTTGACGACCTCGCCTGGTACGCAGGAGGTCATAGGTTCCATCCCTACCCTTCTGCATATTTGGACTTCGCGTGTGTCTCATCATCACGGTGGCCGGGAGATGTTAACTATCTCGCCTGGTACAGAGGGGGTCGTGGCTTCCAACTCGACGTGCGAGCTCACTCATAGCGCTGGCTAGAGAGCACATCTTGGGTCTATATGGGTTATCTCCCCCCGTACACCGGGAATCTCGCAAAGTGAACCTGAGTTAAGGAGACCACACGGCGTCACGTCATGGTCACGTGGTACCCACTTGCCCCACCTCCGCCCAGAACATGAACGAGCGCATTCTGTGCGTGCCGGTGCCGAGAGGCTTCGACGTGGATCTGAAGGAGTGGAACGAGACCGTCCTGAGGACGCTCGTGGCCAACCCCAGGGCTCACACGGTGAGATTCCCCCTCGGGCCGGCTCGGCACCACCGGCAATTGCCCGAGGATAGTGTAATGTATAGTGTAGTGTAGTGTATAGTGTAGTGTATAGTGTAGTGTATAGTGTAGTGTATAGTGTAATGTATAGTGTAGTGTAATTTATAGTGTAGTGTATAGTGTAGTGTATATTGTAATGTACATTATAGTGTAATGTATAGTGTAGTGTATAGTGTAATGTATAGTGTAGTGTATAGTGTAGTGTATAGTGTAATGTACATTATAGTGTAATGTATAGTGTAGTGTATAGTGTATATATTGTAATGTACATTATAGTGTAATGTATAGTGTAGTGTATAGTGTAATGTATAGTGTAATGTATAGTGTAGTGTATAGTGTATAGTGTAGTGTATAGTGTAATGTACATTATAGTGTAATGTATAGTGTAGTGTATAGTGTAGTGTATATTGTAATGTACATTATAGTGTAATGTATAGTGTAGTGTATAGTGTAGTGTATATTGTAATGTACATTATAGTGTAATGTATAGTGTAGTGATAGTGTAGTGTATATTGTAATGTACATTATAGTGTAATGTATAGTGTAGTGTATATTGTAATGTACATTATAGTGTAGTGTATAGTGTAGTGTAGAGTGTAATATCCTAGTACAGCACACCGGTGTGTTGAAGAGCAAAGCCACAACGTTGACGATCTTGAGTACGGTGCTGTTCCGCCAGTACTACAACCGGCATCATCAGGCCAAAGCCACATTTGAGCCAGCTCTGTCACCGCAAGGGAGGGGCATGCGACATCACCGCCACGCCAGTTCATTTTGCCCTTCCCACACTCGCCCAGGTTGGCTTCGACCAGTACCAGTACCGGTTGATCAACTAGTTCTGCTACGACAACGCGGTGCTGTGGATCAGCAAGTACTTCCCGCATCTCGTGGTGCTGCACACACTCATCCTGACGGCACCAGGAACTTCTGGTTCAGGTTCCCGGAGACGAGCTCCAAGATCGAGCACTTTGTGTGCGTGCTGGGTAAGTGCATGGACTCGCAGTGGACCACGCACGCCGTGCACGAAGCCGCACTGGACGGGTTGGCGTCAGCGGCGGCGCTGCAGCCGCCAGCGCCGCCCGCCACAGTGGGAGCTGCAGGTTAGAAGGGGGCTGACTACGAAGAGACGGCCCACGCCTCCTTCCTGCCTTAGTCATCCCTTGCCCCTTAAGTAACAAACTAAAAAGTTCCCCCTTTTGGGGGAGACCCTGCGTGGGTTTGGGGTAGAGGTTGCAAACGGGTTTTGATCCTTACCCGTACCCGTACCCGGCCGCACCAGGGTCGCAAATGGGTACCCGTACCCGGCGGGGACGGGTACCCGTTCCCTACCCGTACCCTACCCGAAATGAGTGACAAACGGTTATCATCAGTGACTCACGGCCTACCCGTACCCGTACCCGGCCGCACCAGGGTCGCAAACGGCTACCCGGCTACCCGTACCCGACCGGGTACGGGTAGCCGGGTATCGGGTAGGGTACGGGTATCGGGTACCCGGTTGCGACCTCTGTTTGGGACAGCGAGCCCGTTCACGCATCTTGCTATCCCTCTGCTTTTCATAACCAGTTTGGCTTACGGTTGGCGGTGTGTGGGGAGCGGTGGTGAAGCGGTTAGCGCTACGCTGCGCTATGAACCCGGCGACCCAGGTTCGATTTCCGCTCACGGCCAACACCAGCGACGATTATCTGAAACACGTTCCTTCGGAGTGGGCAGGTAGTAACTTGGTTGGACAGCGCATTCGTGCACGACAGACAAACAATCCCTGGTGGGCAGTGTGGAACCTGTTTCTACCTGTACCAGTTCTGGGCCTCCTCTAGGTCTTCTCAGCCTCAAATGAGTACCTGGTGCGGTGTGTAAACATCGCCACTGGGGAGACAAAGGCGGCCAGGCGTGGTACTGGCCACCACCCCCCTCGTGTACCGTTCCAGCACTTGCCCCTATAGTCTGTTAAGGCTATACGGGGGATCTTGTTGTGCGTGTGTATGTGCGTCACGATGTGGGTGTCTGAGTCTGTATGGGTCTCTGGGTCTCTGTGGGTCTCTGCGGGTCTGTGGGTCTCTATGGGTCTCTACGGGTCTCTGTGAGTCCTGATGGGTCTCTGCGGGTCTCTATGAGTCACTATGGGTCTCTGTGGGTCTTCGTGGATCTCTGTGGGTCTGTGGGTCTCAGAATGTCAATGGGTCTCTGCAGGTCTCTGTGAGTCTCTATGGGTTTCTGTGAGTCTCTAAGGGTTTCTGTGAGACTCTTATGTATCTTTGTGGTTCTCTGTAGGTGTCTACGGGTCTCTACGGTTCTCTGTGAGTCTCTGTGAGTCTCTATGGGTCTCTGTGTGTCTCTATGGGTCTCTATGGGGTCTATGTGGGTCTCTACATTTCTCTGTGAGTCTCTGTGAGTCTCGATGGGTCTCTGTGGGTCTCTGTGCGTGTCTGTGGGTCTCTATGGGTCTCTGTGCGTCTGTGCGTCATGACGCGTCGCCAAATGTCCACGCAATCCCACGCGCGCAGCGACCCGAGATCCGACGAACTCCCCGCCGTGGAGAAGCTGCCTTCGGAGTCTCCGCCGCCGCCGGCACCGCCGCGGCCCTCCGTCCGATTCGTCGACCCCCGGCGACGGCCGCCACGCCCCCCGACCGGCCCCCCCCGGAGCAGAACGAGGGCCGGCGGACGCCGTCGGATGGTCGTGATGTGGATGGCCTACGCCACCACGATGTGCGGTCTACGCGCTCACCTGTGCCCACATCTTCTACTGGGTGGTGACCGGCAGGTGAGATGGGGGGGAGGGCGGCGGGGCTGCCGCGGAGCGGTGGCGTGGCACCGGATCGCCGTGCGGCAGCCTTCTGGCTTTGGTCTGCGGGCTTTTCGGCGATCGTGGAGATGCGGTTAGCGCGGGCGGCGACACCGCTACGTGTATCGTAACGTTTTACCGGTGGCTTCGTGGGAGATCTTCCGCGTTGGGACGAGGGTCGACGGCGCGGGCGCTGAGTTCTCTGTGCTGGGGGGGGGGGGGTGGGGGGGGCGCTGACACGGCAGGCTCAAGGAGTACAGCTTCGCGGAGGCGCGCCAGGAGACGGGGGTGGAGGACATTCCGGACGTGCGCAACGACTTTGCCTTCCTCCTGCACCTGGTGGACAAGTACGACCCCTGCTACGCGTGCAAGTTCTCTGTCTTCCTGTCCGAGGTGAGGAGAAGCCGCTCGCAGAGCGCCGCACGTTCGACGGAGCCGACCGCGCCGATCGGACAAGGACAACAAACTGTGGGTCTCTGTGTGGTGAGCGTGGTGCTGGCCACCCACCCCCTCGTGTGCCGCCCTTCTGGCCTGCATAGAGGTGCTCGCTAACGGCACTTGCCCCAACAGTCCGTCGAGGCTATACGGGGGATGTTGAGTCTTTGGGTCTCTGTCTGAGTCTATGGGCCGTGTTAGTCTATGTGCAAGTTATGTACTGACTAATTATAAGGGGGCCGTATCGGTGGTGAATGTCAAAGTCTGAGCGAGACCTCAAGCCGCATCATCTCTACATAACAAAAGGCTCAGTCCTTTTACACGCACCTTTACATCATCCGCACCTAGTTTACACAACAAAGGCTCATTCCTAACAGCGTGCTTCAGCCGCACCGAACCTCACAAAAACAATATCCAGGGCCTACCTTGGCTCCTCCCACCTTCAACCAGTATATATACAAATACTGTGTCTTGGAATTTCTCTCACCTGATACAGCTGTCGTGGCTGTGACGGTTCCACCTGAAGACGGAAGCTTGTGTTGCCTCCAAAACGTCGTGATTTTTATTTTATTTTAATTTTACTTTTATTAATTTAATTTTTTACCTACGTGACTTTACCGAAAAAACCTAAGAATATTGAGACCTCAAGCTCCGGGAACCTGCTTGAAGATTCTGGAAGGGGGCGTGGGCCACACCGGGGTGTATACAGTGATACCTCGGTTCACGAACGCTTCGGTTCACGAACAACTCGGTTCACGACCAGAAAATTTCATAAAAATATGCTTCGGTTCACGAACTCCGCTTCGGTTCACGAACAGGAGCCGCGCCCATTTTTATGCTAATTCCAGGCTGTCACATGGTCGTGATTTATTGTAACGGGAGCGAGCAATGCAAAATCAGCCGAGGGAGTACCCGCCTCCTCCTCCTCGGGGGCGCGACACGTGGTGCGCCCGCCTATTCTGCCCTTCACGCGCAGGCTACACCGCGCGCGCACGCACGCGCGGACGCACGCACGCGCGCGCACACACGCGCGCGCGGACGCACGCACGCGCACCGCCATGCACCGCGCGCACCCCGGAATGAGCGGAGAGGCACACATGCGCCAGCTGTGACAGTCATCCCTCTTCACCTAAAATAAAAAAACCCCGAGCGATGGAGAGAGGAAACCCCTGAAGGAGATCCCCCTGATGTCCTTATGGAGGGGACTCTCCCTCCAACAATAACCGCCTCCCACCCGCCTCCCACCTGCCTTCCTCCATGCCAGAGGTCATCTCAAGCAAGGTTAGTGTTCTCTCTTTATACATTACTATACTGTACAGTACTACAGTAATGTGTATTGTCATTTGTTTCATATTTTTGTGCTTCAAAAACCAAAAAAAAGGTCAGAACGGATTAACCGAATTTACATTGAACCCTATGGGAAAATGTGCCTCGGTTCACGACCAATTCGGTTCACGACCAGAGTCATTTCACGAATTAAGTTCGTGAACCGAGGTATCACTGTATAAGGGGGACCGAACCAGAGAAGGTTCGCTGCTGTTGCGGGTCTTGGGTCCTGGCTGCGTCGCCGCTCGCCGTCATCTCTCTTCGTCGTGGCCGATCTCCTGCAGGGCGCTCACCGTCGCTGTCGCTGCGCTAGTCAAATAACCGTGCAGTTGGACGCCGACGATGGGGTTGTGTAGAAGGGTAGGCTATGTGTAGCTACGTGGAGACGTTGATATTTCTGCATCGTCCAGTGTGAGAATAAATAAGAAGGCCTCTACACGATGTGTCTCGGAAGTCGCTCACTACATGCGTATAACGTCTTTACCGTCATGGGCCCTCGCTGCTGAAACAAATCAAATCCATCCGCGCTTGGCTGCTGGTGCTGTTCCTGCTGCTGCTGTTGCTGCTGCTGCTGCTGCTGCTCCAGGTGAGTGAAAATAAGCTGAGGCAGGTGAACGTGGACCAAGCGTGGACCCTGTCGCATCTGACGGGGCTGCTGGCGATCAATGCGCAGGGCGAAAGCGAGCTGCATCTCTCCAAGCTGGCAGCGGTGCCAGTGGACACATACCAGCTCACTCAGATACAGGTGCCCGTGGACACAGCCACTCACCCACCCATCCACCCACCAACTCACACAGCCACTCACCCACCTACTCACTCACCCTCATACCCACTGACCCACACACCCACTCACCCACCAGTGGACACATACCGGCTCACTCAGATACAGGTGCCCGTGGACACAGCCACTCACCCACCCATCCACCCACAACTCACACAGCCACTCACCCACCTACTCACTCACCCTCATACCCACTGACCCACACACCCACTCACCCACCAGTGGAAACATACTGGCTCACTCAGATACAGGTGCCCGTGGACACAGCCACTCACCCACCCATCCACCCACCAACTCACACAGCCACTCACCCACCTACTCACTCACCATCATACCCACTGACCCACACACCCACTCACCCACCAGTGGACACATACCGTCACTCAGATACAGGTGCCCGTGGACACAGCCACTCACCCACCCATCCACCCACCAACTCACACAGCCACTCACCCACCTACTCACTCACCCTCATACCCACTGACCCACACACCCACTTACCCACCAACTCACCCGCACACCCACTCACCCACCAATTCACCCACCCACTCACCCAGACACCCACTTACCCACCAACTCACCCGCACACCCACCCACCCACTCGCGCACACACCACTCCTCACCCTGACCACCCACTCACTCACCAACCCACCCACCACCCCCATGCACCCACCAACTCACACCCCACCACACCACCACCCCCACTGACCCACACACCCACTCCCCACCAACTCACTCACCCCACCCCCAACTCCACACCCACTCACCCACCAACTCACTCACCCACTGACCCACACACCCACTCACCCACCAACTCACTCACCCACTGACCCACACACCCACTCACCCACCAACTCACTCACCCTCATACCCACTGACCCACACACCCACTCCCCCAACTCACTCACCCACTGACCCACACACCCACTCCCACCAACTCACTCACCCTCATACCCACTGACCCACACACCCACTCACCCACCAACTCACTCACCCACTGACCCACACACCCACCAACTCACTCACCCTCATACCCACTGACCCACACACCCCTCACCCACCAACTCACTCACCACTGACCCACACACCCACTCACCCCCACTCACTCACCCACTGACCCACACACCCACTCACCCACCAACTCACTCATACCCACTGACCCACACACCCACTCACCCACCAACTCACTCACCCACTGACCCACACACCCACTCACCCACCAACTCACTCACCCTCATACCCACTGACCCACACACCCACTCACCCCAACTCACTCACCCACTGACCCACACACCCAACCCACTCACTCACCCTCATACCCACTGACCACACACCCACTCACCCACCAACTCACTCATCCACTGACCCACACACCCACTCACACCACCAACTCACTCACCCACTGACCCACACCCCACTCACCCACCAACTCACTCTCATACCACTGACCCACACACCCACTCGCCCACCAACTCACTCACCCACTGACCCACACACCCACTCACCCACCAACTCACTCACCCTCATACCCTGACCCACACACCCACTC
>NC_083846.1:4336970-4470105 GCF_015708825.2 Lethenteron reissneri
GAGAAAGTGAGTGGGTAATGAGAGAATGAGTGAGTGGGTGAGTGAGTGGGTGAGTGAGAGTGTGAGTGGGTCAGTGAGAGAAAGTGAGTGGGTGAGTGAGAGAACGAGTGAGTGGGTGAGTGAGCGAGAGTGAGTGGGTAAGTGAGAGAATGAGTGGGTGAGTGAGAGAGTGAGTTGGTGGACGAGAGACAGCGAGTGAGTGGGTGAGTGAGAGAGTAGGACTAAGGGGTGGTTGAGAGAACGAGTGAGTGGGTGAGTGAGAGAATGAGTGAGTGGGTCAGCGAGAGAATGAGTGAGTGGGTGAGAGAGAGTGAGTAGGTGGGTGAAAGAGCGAGCGAGTGAGTGGGTGAGGGCGAGTGGGTGAGAGCGAGTGAGTGGATGAGCGAGAGACGGTGAGTGAGTGGGTGAGTGAGAGAGTAGGACTAAGGGGTGGTTGAGAGAACGAGTGAGTGGGTTAGCGAGCGAGAGAGCGAGCGAGTGAGAGGGCGAGCGTGTGAGCGGGTGAGTGGGTGAGTGAGCGAGCGGATGAGTGGGTGAGAGAGCGAGATGTGGGTGAGAGAGCGAGTGAGTGGGTGAGAGAGCGAGTGAGTGGGTGAGTGAGCGAGCGAGTGAGCAAGCGAGAGAGGGGGGGGGGGTGGCAACTGACTTCTAATTGCCTGGCCTTGACTTTTGTCTCCTTTATTTGTGACAAATTGTATGCGGTAGATATTCTCTGGGTATTCTTGGTTTTTTCCCCTCTCCCTCCCAGACAAAGCCAAACGGCCAGTGCTCGAATTATCCGAGCATGGCGATGCGTGGACCCCTTGTGAAAGCCGGGGTGTATCGCGCACCCACTACACTATACACTACACTATACACTATACATTACTATACACTACATTACTATACACTACATTACTATACACTACATTACTATACACTACATTACTATACACTACATTACTATACACTACATTACTATACACTACATTACTATACACTACACTATACGCTACACTATACACTACACTATACACTACATTACCATACACTACACTATACACTACGCGATACACTGCGCTATACACTACACTATACACTACACTATACACTACACTATACACTACGCCATACACTACACTATACACTACACTATACACTATGCCATACACTATACACTACACTATACACTACACTATACACTACACTATACACTACATTACCATACACTACACTATACACTACGTGATACACTGCGCTATACACTACACTATACACTACACTATACACTACACTATACACTACACCAGTGGTTCTTAACCTGGGGTGCATGCGAGACGCGGCCAGATTCTGTTTAAAAGGTTAATAATCGAAAACTCAAATGAAGCCACGGGGCAACGTAAGTAACAACTCATTTTGTTTCACCATTGGAACCTCATTTGCTAGTAGAAAAATATGATAATTTTTTTTTACCCTTTTATCTGCCAACAAAACTGACACCTTTTTTACGAGGAGACATGTTTGCATTGACCACAATACCTGCAGTCATAATGCAAACAAAAAACACAACTCTGATAATGTATGCACCGTCCTTGAAGTTGATTGGTCCACACCGGAGACAGCTTTTCTTAGAGCCTAGTCTCACATGGTGTTGGACCAGATGAAGCCAAAAGGCGCCTTTTGGCTTCAAGGACAGTGCATACATTATCAGAGTTGTGTTTTTTGTTTGCATTATGACTGCAGGTATTGTGGTCTATGCAAACATGACTCCTTGTAAAAAGGTGTCAGTTTTGTTGCCAGATAAAAAGGTAAAAAAACAATTATCACTTTGTTTCATCAAACCCCCTCGTTATCTACATTGTACTTTCAAAAGATTGAGAACCAAAGGGGGGGTGCAGCAAGACTGCAGAAGAGGTCAAGAACCACTGCTCTTAGGTTACAGCCACAACCCCTTCTTTCGTGGGTGCAGTCGCTCCCAGCCGGTGTCGATGCAGTTGATGGGATGCCGAGGTCGCAAACGGGTTTTGATTCCTTACCCGTACCCGTACCCGGCCGCACCAGGGTCGCAAACGGATACCCGTACCCTACCCGATACCCGGCTACCCGTACCCGGCCGGGTATCGGGTAGGGTACGGGTAGTACCCGATTGCGACCTCTGGGATGGAGCCATGTTGCAGGCGCGGGTGGGTTGATTCTAGGAACTTGAATTGTGAGAAGAGACAAGACGTTGTGAAATGAGTGACAAACGGTTACTCACCAGTGACTCAAGGCCTACCCGTACCCGGCCGCACCAGGGTCGCAAACGGCTACCCGTACCCAGCCTGGTACAGGTAGCCGGGTATCGGGTAGGGTACGGGTATCGGGTACCCCATTGCGACCTCTGATGGGATGGCACAGATTTAGCAGGAGCAAACCTGTTTTGTTTTGCCTGTGCGTCTAACGGAAGGATGTCGGTCTCCTCTCTCTCGTCTCGCTCTCATCTCTCTCTCTCCCCTTCTTCCGTCCCTCTGCGTTCGTGAGCCACCGCTCGCCGCCCCCCCCCCCCCCCACCACCACCACCCGCTGCGGTAGAGCAAATGAGAGCCTGCCGCAAGAGACGGAGAGTGACGACGGAGGCGCGCAACGAGATAGATCGGTGCAGGCGTATTGACAGAGAGCGAGAGAGAGAGAGAAGGGGGGGAGATGGGGAGACTGAGCGGTGGGGACGTACGCCGAGATAGAGATACGCACGGAGCGACGGGCGCACGGAGAGAGAGAGAGAGAGACAGGGCGCGGCGGGGAGACGCACGGAGCGATCGTTTTTTTTGCGAGGGACGAACCAAGACGCTGTGACCCCGCTTGCGCGAAGGCTTGAAGCGCTGAGCCTCGGAGCGCACCGCGCGGGATTTTGTGCGCGGGGAGCGGTGGTGCGTGGCTGTCCGCGCGCTGCTCCACGAACCCGGCGACCCGAGTTCCATTTCCAGCTCGCGGCCAACGCCGGTGACGGATTTTCTGAACAGGACCTGGGCCTCCTCCCCTAGGTTGACTCGGCCTCAAATGAGTTAGCCGGTGCGGTGTGTAAACATCGACGCTGGGGTGACAAAGGCGGGTGGTGTTGGCCACCCACCACCTCGTGTGCTGTGCCTGCCTTCATAGGTGCTCGCTAACAGCACTTGCCCCAGCAGGCCGTTAAGGCTACACGGGGGATCTTTGTCTTTGTAGCGGTGTTGTAGCGGTTAGCGCACCGCGCTTACGCACCCAGCGACGGCTCGAGTTCAATTCCCGCTCACGACCAATTACAGTGGCGAATATTTGAACCGGTCCTTCGTCCTCCCTTAGGTTAACTCGGCCTCAAATGAGTTAGCCGGTGGGGCGTGTCAACATCGCCACTGAGGGAGACAAAGGCGGCCGGGCTTGGTGCTGGCCACCCACCCCCTCGAGTGTCGTGCCGGCCTTCGTTAGGCGCCGCTCGCTAACAGCACCTGCCCCCAACAGTCTGTCAGAGGCCGCACGGCGCGGGGATCTTTGTCTTGGTGAAAGTAAAACACGGCACAAGCGTTGCGGTACGCGCGCACAGAATCGCGTCCGTGGGTGTGCGCGCGCGTTGGTGGCGCGCGGGTATCAATAATGCATGGCGTGCGCGGAGGCAGACATTTAATTTAACGTAATAAGCCCCCCCCTCCCCCCGCTCGCTCCGCAAGCGTCTGCTGCTGCCCCCCCCCCCCCCCCTTGTGTCCTTTGCAGCTCGTGCGTCATCGCTACCCCAAAGGGTTTCCGCGCCTTTATTGGTGCAGCGCCCCCAAAATAGGTCGGCCAATAACGCACGCGCTCGCTCGCTTGCTCGCTGGCTCCCACGTGCGCCTGCCCGCCCACCTGCACGCGCGCGCGCACGCGAGCGATATTTTTGTGCCGTCCACGGTGCCGGTTTTTTTGGCGGCGCCACCGCCGCGGGTTTCGTGCCGCCCCCGTCACACGCCGCGTCGTTGTAACGCGTCGGTGTTAACGAGCGGCGTGTCGCCACCGCCGCCGGAGGCTCGCTCCGTCCGCGGGCGTTCGGTGGTGGACACAAGCCCACCTCCCCCCACGGCTCCCCCCTCCCCCTCCTCCCCCTGGGCCACGTGTGAAAAAAATCGGGGTTCCTGGCCCGTCGGAATCACCCCCGGTTGCAAACGCACGTTCCGATTCTGTCGGTTACATTGTCGGTAATGGGATGGCGACGGTGATCGTGATGATGACGGTGGGGGTCGTGATGATGGCGGTGGTGATCGTGATGATGATGGCGGTGATCGTGATGATGACGAGAGTGACCGTGATGATGACGGTGGTGATCGTGATGATGGTGGTGGGGATCGTGATGATGACGACGGTGATCGTGATGATGGCGGTGGTGGTCGTGATGATGATGGTGGGGATCGTGATGATGACGAGAGTGATCGTGATGATGACGAGAGTGATCGTGATGATGACGGTGGTGATCGTGATGATGGCGGTGGGGATCGTGATGATGATGGCGGTGATCGTGATGATGATGGCGGTGATCGTGATGATGACGAGAGTGACCGTGATGATGACGGTGGTGATCGTGATGATGGCGGTGGGGATCGTGATGATGACGACGGTGATCGTGATGATGGCGGTGGTGGTCGTGATGATGATGGTGGGGATCGTGATGATGACGAGAGTGATCGTGATGATGGCGGTGGTGATCGTGATGATGGCGGTGGGGATCGTGATGATGACGACGGTGATCGTGATGATGGCGGTGGTGATCGTGATGATGATGGCGGTGGGGATCGTGATGATGACGAGAGTGATCGTGATGATGGCGGTGGTGATCGTGATGATGATGGCGGTGATCGTGATGATGACGAGAGTGACCGTGATGATGACGGTGGTGATCGTGATGATGGCGGTGGGGATCGTGATGATGACGACGGTGATCGTGATGATGGCGGTGGTGGTCGTGATGATGATGGTGGGGATCGTGATGATGACGAGAGTGATCGTGATGATGACGAGAGTGATCGTGATGATGACGAGAGTGACCGTGATGATGACGGTGGTGATCGTGATGATGGCGGTGGGGATCGTGATGATGACGACGGTGATCGTGATGATGGCGGTGGTGGTCGTGATGATGATGGTGGGGATCGTGATGATGACGAGAGTGATCGTGATGATGACGAGAGTGATCGTGATGATGACGGTGGTGATCGTGATGATGGCGGTGGGGATCGTGATGATGATGGCGGTGATCGTGATGATGATGGCGGTGATCGTGATGATGACGAGAGTGACCGTGATGATGACGGTGGTGATCGTGATGATGGCGGTGGGGATCGTGATGATGACGACGGTGATCGTGATGATGGCGGTGGTGGTCGTGATGATGATGGCGGTGGGGATCGTGATGATGACGAGAGTGATCGTGATGATGGCGGTGGTGATCGTGATGATGATGGCGGTGATCGTGATGATGACGAGAGTGACCGTGATGATGGCGGTGGTGGTCGTGATGATGATGGTGGGGATCGTGATGATGACGACGGTGATCGTGATGATGGCGGTGGTGGTCGTGATGATGATGGTGGGGATCGTGATGATGACGAGAGTGATCGTGATGATGACGAGAGTGATCGTGATGATGACGACGGTGATCGTGATGATGATGGCGGTGATCGTGATGATGGCGGTGGGGATCGTGATGATGACGACGGTGATCGTGATGATGGCGGTGGTGGTCGTGATGATGATGGTGGGGATCGTGATGATGACGAGAGTGATCGTGATGATGACGAGAGTGATCGTGATGATGACGGTGGTGATCGTGATGATGGCGGTGGGGATCGTGATGATGATGGCGGTGATCGTGATGATGATGGCGGTGATCGTGATGATGACGAGAGTGACCGTGATGATGACGGTGGTGATCGTGATGATGGCGGTGGGGATCGTGATGATGACGACGGTGATCGTGATGATGGCGGTGGTGGTCGTGATGATGATGGTGGGGATCGTGATGATGACGAGAGTGATCGTGATGATGACGGTGGTGATCGTGATGATGACGGTGGTGATCGTGATGATGACGAGAGTGACCGTGATGATGGCGGTGGTGGTCGTGATGATGATGGTGGGGATCGTGATGATGACGACGGTGATCGTGATGATGGCGGTGGTGGTCGTGATGATGGCGGTGGGGATCGTGATGATGACGAGAGTGATCGTGATGATGACGAGAGTGATCGTGATGATGACGACGGTGATCGTGATGATGATGGCGGTGATCGTGATGATGGCGGTGGGGATCGTGATGATGACGACGGTGATCGTGATGATGGCGGTGGTGGTCGTGATGATGATGGTGGGGATCGTGATGATGACGAGAGTGATCGTGATGATGACGGCGGTGATCGTGATGATGATGGCGGTGATCGTGATGATGACGAGAGTGACCGTGATGATGACGAGAGTGATCGTGATGATGACGAGAGTGACCGTGATGATGACGGTGGTGATCGTGATGATGGCGGTGGGGATCGTGATGATGACGACGGTGATCGTGATGATGGCGGTGGTGGTCGTGATGATGGCGGTGGTGATCGTGATGATGACGAGAGTGATCGTGATGATGACGAGAGTGATCGTGATGATGACGAGAGTGATCGTGATGATGACGAGAGTGATCGTGATGATGATGGCGGTGATCGTGATGATGATGGCGGTGATCGTGATGATGACGGTGGTGATCGTGATGATGGCGGTGGTGATCGTGATGATGACGAGAGTGATCGTGATGATGACGAGAGTGATCGTGATGATGATGGCGGTGACCGTGATGATGACGGTGGTGATCGTGATGATGACGACGGTGATCGTGATGATGGCGGTGGTGGTCGTGATGATGATGGTGGGGATCGTGATGATGACGAGAGTGATCGTGATGATGACGAGAGTGATCGTGATGATGACGGTGGTGATCGTGATGATGGCGGTGGTGATCGTGATGATGATGGCGGTGGTGATCGTGATGATGACGGTGGTGATCGTGATGATGATGGCGGTGGTGATCGTGATGATGACGGTGGTGATCGTGATGATGATGGCGGTGGTGATCGTGATGATGGCGGTGGTGATCGTGATGATGATGGCGGTGGTGATCGTGATGATGGGTGGTGATCGTGATGATGGGTGGTGATCGTGATGATGGGTGGTGATCGTGATGATGGGTGGTGATCGTGATGATGGCGGTGGGGATCGTGATGATGACGACGGTGATCGTGATGATGGCGGTGGTGGTCGTGATGATGATGGTGGGGATCGTGATGATGACGAGAGTGATCGTGATGATGACGACGGTGATCGTGATGATGGCGGTGGTGGTCGTGATGATGATGGTGGGGATCGTGATGATGACGAGAGTGATCGTGATGATGACGGTGGTGATCGTGATGATGGCGGTGGTGGTCGTGATGATGATGGTGGGGATCGTGATGATGACGAGAGTGATCGTGATGATGACGGTGGTGATCGTGATGATGGCGGTGGTGATCGTGATGATGACGAGAGTGATCGTGATGATGACGAGAGTGATTTTGCAATTCAGCCGCCCGTCAATAGGTGTCTCTCGGAAGCAATCGCAGCCAACCAACGAAGTTCACGAACAAAATTAGACGGGGAGGCAATTTGGCCTCCTTCCCGTGCACCTCCCTCCACGTACAAAATGATATGCTGTGCGCACACGCGTGCCATACGGCCTTCTCGAAGTGACATTTTTCAGCGAGCATTGGTTCAGCGCAAACAGAGCCCCCCCTCCTTCCTCCCCCGCGGACGGTTTTTATTTGACATTTCAATGTTTAATTGGCAGCATCAGGCTCGCTTGAAACTGCCGCACCTTCGCGCGAGCAGAGGAGAGACACCTGCCACTGAGGATTGGCTGCTTGAGTTGCGACGCAAGTCACCTTTAATTGCCGAGGCATCTCAAGCAATGCCGTGTCAATGAAAATAACTCGATGATGTTATTGTTATTACTTGTGACGGTTATTTATTCGCGCGCGGCGCGGCGCTACCTGTAACCGATCGATGGCCGCTACTGGTTCGGCAACACCTGCAACGCCAATAGTCATCCAGGCGGCACTTGATGTCCTAATAGACTTGAAGAGCACTGATCTAATCTGGACGCATTCTCATTGTTCCCTCTCTGTGCCCCCCACCCTCCTCCCTTCGTGGTGTCCACAGCTCAAGAGCAATGTGGTCAGCTTCGACTGCCACATCAGCCGCTACGCCAAGATTTGCACGGAGCTGCGGAAAGAGGTGAGGCCCTGCTGAGGAGCGTTGAAAGTACTCTTTGGTTCTTTCGGTAAAGTGACGTATAAAGATAAAATAATAAATTAAATACTACCATACTACGACGTTTCGATTGCAACACAAGCAATCGTCAGGTATAAATGAAATAGCGACAAAAATTTTAACCAGAAAACTATAGACAGACATATAAGCAGACAGATATCACCAAGATACACAGAGAGAGAGTAACACAGGTACAGAGAGGGAGAACGTCTCTGTGACGAGGCCTTAAATAGAGAGAGGGGGCGGGGGCGGAGAGAGGGAGGGGGTTAGAGCATTGAAAGTGTTTTTTTTAAATCCTTTATATTAAGTTCGCCTGCTTGCTTAGGACCGTGCAAATCTTTCGGTCGTTTTTTAACCCACTTCCCGTGATCCAATCGAGCTGACATTTTGCACACAGACTCGTTGTGCGTGACAATGCATTTTCCTGAAAAAAAAATTCCAAAATTTTACACTGTTTAGGGAATTTTTTAAAAATATTTAATTACCAATTGTTTAATGCTGCCAGACAATCATCTGACCCATAGGTGGCAGCCATCTCAAGCCAGAGGACGAGAGGACTCTAGCCGCCCCGATGCCACGCATATAAAGGATTTATAGTGAAAAACTTTGTTTTTACGGGTTATACTTATTTATTTTTGTTAAATGAGCTCTGTCCGTCCATCTGTCGGTGCGTCCATCTGTCCGTCGAGCAGTCTGTCTGTGACGGTGGGGGCGGTGGGTCACGGTAGCTCAGGGTCGAGATGATCAAAAGCGGAATTAAAGTCGCGTAAAAAGCTGTGTCGCTCAATAACTTGGTGACGTGAACCAGCGCTGAAGGGCCTTGGCTCGATTAGCAAATTATAAAAGTGTAAACTATTTAGATTTTACCAGGTAAGGCCCCACTGAGCTGTGTGACATGCCCATCACAAATGATAGGTCTGCAAAGTGGCCTATCGCGTGGACATTCGTAGCGGCCAAATAATCTCTCAACGCGTGATGTTGATTCTTCATGTGGAGGGAAAAACCGGGGGGTCCCGCTGAAAAAGCCACCCGACCATGGGAAGAGAGAGAGACACGCAAACTCCAAATATACAGCAGCAGACGTCAGAGTCGAGATTGAACCCACGACCTCGTGTAGACCAGGCGAGGCAGTCAACATCGGCCTCGCTGGTACATTCTATAATCAGCAGAACTGCTATAGCGAGCTCGACGAAAGTTCTCGTTGGGTACTTTTGTCCCACGGCGCCGATGGAGCTCTACGCAACAACGTCACGGGGGGAAATGACGGCGGCAGAACACCCTGACTCGCTAGATGCCCGCCCCCCGCCTTGTATCTGCGTGCGTCTGTCTTCCTCGCCACTGCCTCACCGGATCTGATGACCCCTTCCTCCCTCCGTCCGTACTCCCTTCACAAATGCCTTCGACCCCTGCCCCTTGCCCACCTCCCTTGCCCCGTCCGTCCATCGTTATTGGCCGCGTCTCTGTCCCGCGAGCACCCCCCCCGCCTCCACTTTTCTTTGCCGCTGAGCTGTTTAGAGATTGCTGCGTCCTGCTAGAGCCGCTCTCGCTGGCTGGGCTGCCGCCGTCTCAGTTTTTGCCGTGCCACGGATAGAGAGGACCGGGGGGGTGGGTGGCGAGGAGAGGGGGCGGGCAGGGGGGGGGTAGGCAACAGACGGCAACCAACCCGCCTGACCCTCCCGCATCACCCCCTCCCACATCACCCCCCCCCCCCCCGATGTTTTCGCATAACACACGCGCGCAAGTTGCGTCGCCGCCTTTGCGATAAAAATAACTTCTCGCGCGTTTAAAAATACGCATTTATTTAACGTGTAAAATTATAGGGGGGGGGGAGGGGGGGGCTTTGTGTGTTCGGCCTAAATTCTGTTCCTATTGTGCGAGGACGCTTCTCCGCTTTGGAACTTACGGAGCTGGAATTAATTCGGCGCCCTCCCTCCCCTCCCTCCCCCCCGTGTCTGAGCGATCCAACGACGCGTGATCTATAATCGAGGTTTTTTTTTAAATCCTTTATATTAAGTTCACTTGCGTGCTTGCTTGTTTGCTTGCTTGCGACCGTGCAAATCTTTCGATCGTTTTTTAACCCACTTCCCGTGATCCAATCGAGCTGACATTTTCCACACAGACTCGTTGTGCGTAACAATTAATGTTCGTGAAATTTTTTTTCCAAAATTGTACACTTTTTAGGACAAAAATAAATTATATTTAATTACCAATTGCTTAATGGTGCAATACAATCATCTGACCCATAGGTGGCAGCCATCTCAAGCCAGAGGACGAGAGGACTCTAGCCGCCACGCATATAAAGGATTTATAGTGAAAAACTTTGTTTTTACGGGTTATACTTATTTTGGGTTGGATCGCGTCAACGGAAATGTCGTGTCGTGAAACCCTCCACCACCCGACGCGCGGCGGATTCATCCGTTAAGGGGGTTTGTCACGTGAACGAAAACGTGCCGATTTGTTACTCGGAGAGTAACAAGAGAGTTAACCCCCGCTACTGCATTTACAATTGGAGCGCCGGGACGTTCCGCTGATAATTACAACAACAACAACCAGCATCATCAGGCGGAGTGTGGCTGTTCGCGTGACGATGCTTGCCGTTGTTAGTTACCGCTTACGGTTCCGCGGAGTCTCTAACGCCTCTTCGTTTCGTTGTCAGACCCCTTTCTCCCTTCCTCGTCATCGACGCCACGTGGTCATCCACCTCTGTTGTTCGTGGAAACGTTCGACGACTAACCTCTTAAATTTCGATTTAAAGCTTTCGTGACTGCTGCAGGGATTCATCTTCTTGGTTCTTTCGGTAAAGTCACGTAGAAGGGAAGTAATAAAATAATAAAAATAAAACATACTCAAATAATTCTCACGACGTTTCGGCCACAACGCAAGCAGCCGTCCTCACCTCACCTGAGGACGTCGCGAAAGCCTACGTGTTAAACTGACTAACCTCTGTCGTTCATGTCACGAACCTCGTGTGTTTTCTCTGCCTACCATTTGGCTTTGCTTTATGCACCACTTGTGGCTTTGTACGACGCGAAATAAGTTCAGGATACATACATGAACACAGTTTTTACTCTTTGGTTCTTTCGCGCGCTGCGTTTGCGCAAAAGCGGACGCGGCCTGACTGACTTGACGTCCCCCCGCGGTCGTGGCCTCCTGTGCGCAGGTGGCCGACCTGAAGGTGAAGCTGCAAGTGTACGAATCGGGGCCCCCCCCGCCTCACACGCCCCCTGCGGCAATCGTCCACAGCGCCGCTCCGACTGCCGAGCATCTTGACCGGTGAGCGCGGCGGCGTGCGGCGAGACGTCGGTCGGTTCTTCAGCGCACGTCCGATTCCCGCACGAGGTCCACGCGGTGGCTCCTGCAACGGCCGTCGCGTTAATTGCCGTCCGTCACCCGGCTGCTGTTTAGAGGGGAGATTCTGATGAGCGTCGTGAAGCTGCCCCTGCCCCCTATTCCACCACGACCGCCGTTGCCCACACGCACTACACACACCCCCGACCCACGTTTCTCCTAACCACGACCAAACCCAGCTGAAATCCCGTGTGTCCTGAGGAAAGGGGGCGGAGCGCTTAACAGAAAGGGGTGGGGCTTAAAGAAGGGGCGGGGCTTAAAGAGGAAGGGGCGGGGCTTAAAGAGGAAGGGGCGGGGCTTAAAGAATGGGCGGAGCTTAAAGAAGGGGCGTGGCCATACACGGAAAGGGGCGGGGCATAAAGAGGAAGGGGCGGGGCTTACACAGGAAGTGGCCCGACACGGGAAGGGGCGGGGCCTAAAGAAGAATGGGTAGAGCCTGAAGAAGGGGCGGAGCCTAGCCCAGGAATGGGGCGTGGCCTAGCCCAGAAAGGGGCGTGGCCTAGCCCGGAAAAGGGCGGGGCCTAGCCCAGAAAGGGGCGGAGCCTGGCCCGGAAAGGGGCGGGGCCTAGCCCAGAAAGGGGCGGGGCCTAGCCCAGAAAGAGGCGTGGCCTAGCCCAGAAAGGGGCGGAGCCTAGCACAGAAAGGGGCGGGGCCTAACCCAGAAAGAGGCGTGGCCTAGCCCAGAAAGGGGCGGGGTTTAAGAAGATGGGGCGTTATAAGGACAGAAGGGCCTCCTACAGAGTTTGAACCTCCTGGGTGATTCATGGTAATGGAAGTGGTGGGTGCCACAGTGGCTAGGAGATGTTGACTACCTCGCCTGGTATGCAGGAGGTCGTGGGTTCAATCCCGACCCTGACGCCTGCCTGCTGTATATTTGGAGTTTACGTGTCTCTCATCATTATTGTGGCTAGGAGATGTTAACTACCTCGCCTGGTGTACAGGAGGTCGTGGGTTCGATCCCGACCCTGAAGCCTGCTGCTGTATATTTGGAGTTTGCGTGTCTCTCATCATCATCATCACGGTGGCTCGGAGATGTTAACTACCTCGCCCGGTACACAGGAGGTCGTGGGTTCGATCCCGATCCTGAAGCTTCCTGTATATTTGGAGTCTGCGTCTCTCTCTCATCATCACGGTGGCTCGGAGATGTTAACTACCTCGCCCGGTATACAGGAGGTTGTGGGTTCGATCCCGATCCTGAAGCTTCCTGTATATTTGGAGTCTGCGTCTCTCTCTCATCATCATCACGGTGGCTCGGAGATGTTAACTACCTCGCCCGGTATACAGGAGGTTGTGGGTTCGATCCCGATCCTGAAGCTTCCTGTATATTTGGAGTCTGCGTCTTTCTCTCATCATCATCACGGTGGCTCGGAGATGTTAACTACCTCGCTTGGTGTGCAGGAGGTCGTGGGTTCGATCCCGACCTTGACGCCCGCTGTATATTTGGAGTTTGCGTCTCTCTCATCATCATCATCACGGTGGCTCGGAGATATAGTAATAGGTTTTTACCCTTTAAACTGGTGCAAAACTGACACCTTTATACAAGGCATCATGTTTGCAATAACCACAACACAAGCAGTCAAAATGCAAACAAAAGGAAACAACTCTGACGATGATAATGATATGCACTGTCCTTGAAGTTGACTACTTGTGTTGTGGTTATTGCAAACATGATGCCTTGCATAAAGTTGTCAGTTTTTGTACCAGTTGAAAGGGTTAAAACCTATCACTATATTTTGCCACTGGTTAAGGAAATGTCTCATAGTACCCATTTCTTTGTTTGTTCATTCGGTGCTGTGCCCTGCAACGTGTTTATTGCACGCGGTCCTGATTCACTGCGGTGAGGGGTGGGGGGCGGGTTTCCTTACTCAGCGTTCCGTTCGCCGGCGAGTCGAACCGGAGCAAGCGCCGGGCGGCTATCGGCTGGGGGCGCCCGCACACCGAAATCGCGGCGATCGCGGTGTCAGGTTCTGCCGCGGTAAGGCGTGCCGGGTTTCCCCGAGCGGAACTCCCCACCGCAGTAGGAAGGCCCCACCGCAGTAGGAAGGCCCCCATCCTGCCCTCCCTCCCGCCCCCCTCCGCTCTTACTTGCGGTCTCGCGTCCGAGACCCGATACCGTAACGCTCGCCCGCACGGTGGCAGCTTCCGATGGGGCCCGACAGACCGTGGCCAGGGGACTGCTGTGTCCATCCGTCCGTTGGTCGGCCCTTTGGTGGACACCTGACGGACACGTCTTCGGTGAAACCCACATTGAGCCCACGGTTGAGCAGGTCGGCGGAGAGACTTGCGTTGTTTCTCGCTGAGGAACGGGCAGCAGCTGCGGCGGCGGCGGCGATGGTGGTCGGCGCTCGCCACTGGCCGCGGTGGAAACGGCGGGGGAGAGTTTCCTGCTGGAAATGTTCAAGTGGGCGTCGTTCCACAGGCGTACGCGGCGTTTCAACCGGGTGGGGGGGGGGGGGGGTGGTGGTACGTTTGTGTTTTCCCAAGTCTCGAATCTGGTCCACGTGGAAGAGTAGGCCAAATACCCGCCAGAGATAAAAGGTGGGCGCGCCGTTTGCCAAATCAATGCAGAAGTTGACGCTGTTGGTTTATTAAATCTCCCCCCCTCCCCCCCTTCCGGCGTCACCTCTATGCACCCAGCAATCTACATGGGTACACCGTAGCAGTGAGTCGATTTGGAATGTCTCCCCTCTGGTGAGGTCAAATCAGAGGTCGCAAACGGGTTTTGATTCCTTACCCGTACCCGGCCGCACCAGGGTCGCAAACGGGTACCCGTACCTTACCCGAAACGAGTGACAAACGGTTACTCACCGATGACTCACGACCTACCCGTACCCGGCCGCACCAGGGTCGCAAACCGGTACCCGTACCCGGCCGGGTGCGGGTCCTCCCGTCACTTTGAAGACGGCCGCGTCAGCATCATGGACCCGGGTGGCCAAAAAGGCCCTCCGGGAGTTCCTCCCGGTAGCGGGAGGGCCCCCCCCTACGCCCGTGCGATGTGGCTTTTGTCATCAAACGACGGTGGACTGCACCTTTAAACGTTAGTTTTTTTGTTTGTTTGTAACCATCACCGGCCACGGCTCGGTGTGATCTCCGTAGCGCCGCGCCTCCGGAAGACGACGGAGAGTGGCATCTGAACTCCCCCTCCCTCCTCCCCACCCCGGTTATACCAGGCCAGTTGTCTCATTCTTCCCCCCTTCTCCTTAGCAATTTGGTTTTACGTCCAAAATGTGAGAAATGGGTTCCGACAATCGGCACGCGTTATTCATACCGCGGCGGGCCGCTCCTCCCGGCGGCGGTAATGACATCCCGCGGAAATGAGCGGGCGCGCGCGGGTCCACGCGTAAGCTGGGGGGCTCGGAGAAAAGTCGAAAGGCGCCCGGCGCTGCGACGGGCACGGCTGCACCGAGGGGGGCAGCGCCGGCGGGGAAAGGGTTGTGCCGGGGTGGGAGGGGGGGCACTGATTTTGATTCCGACTCGGTAAGCGACGAAAGAAAACCGGCCGCGGCAGAATAATAATCGCACAGGAGCTGGTCGGGCCATCCGTCGTTCCGGACAAATTGGATTGTTGCTCGCACGAGCCGAGCTCGTGGGCTGCCCGCCCCCCCCCCGGTCCCGCTGCGTACGAGCGGATTATCCCCAGAGGCAGACTTTGCAGCGGTGTGAGGCGTGCCGATGATTTCCCCGTGAGGGTGAAACCGGTCCACGGTTAGTTGACTCGCCGATGCATCTCCGCCACCGCTGCCGTCAGTCGGCCACATTTGTTCGAATGCATTTCGGTGGTGATCCATTGCAGAAGGAGCAGAGTGCAGTTCTTTCAGGAACTCTAGATTAGAAGCTTTCGTAAGTGCAAGGATTCATGCTCTTAGTTCTTTCGGTAAAGTCACGTAGATAAAAAATGAAATTAAAATTAATGAGACAATAAAATCACGACGTTTCGGAGGCAACACAAGCTTCCGTCTTCAGGTGAAATATCTGTATCAAGTGAAGAGATATATTGCTGTGACAGTTTCACCTGAAGACGGACGCTTGTGTTGCCTCAGAAACGTCGTGATTTTATTGTTTTATTTTTATTTCTTTCAGGAACTGCCGATTGTCTTGTGTTTGGCTGCGCGCCTTTTGAAACGCTCTTCCGTCTCGTTTGAAACGTGTTTATTTTTTTATTCCTGTTTAAAAAAAGAAAAATGTGCTTGCCTTGTGACCGAATCATCGCGTATGCACTTGATTTTGGAAGCCACAAGCGAGTGTGAGCCTGGTTTCGTGTCGGGATGGAAACTTTCCTGGGTAATGGGGTCCGAAAGATGGCAGTGGATTCCAAAATCTATCCGTGTGGAGGTTTTGGCCGAGCGTTGTTGCTCCTAAGTCGTGCGGCCCCGGTGGGGTTTTCGACCCGGGGCTCTCCGGTTTCGCGCCCACATTAACATTCTTGAGCCGAGTTCACGGACAGGCATCGTGCGGTGTCGGCGGGTCACCCCCTACCTCAGCGGCGGGGGGCGCTGAGACTCGGACGCTTTTAGTCGGAATAATAATAATTCATTTTACAGAGCGTCATTCACGCAATTGCATCCCCACGATGCTACACATCGATCCCTCGCGCGGTTAATACGAAAACAAAAGGCCCGCGAGCGAGCGAATGAAACAAAACGAAAGGATGAATACGTAAATTACGAGGGGGAACACAAATGCACGTGGCAAGAAAACGATCCATTTTCCGACTCAATAAAACGATGTTATTACTTTTCACCTAATTGCCGCCATGCCGTGCAATTACCGCCCCTTCCTCGCCCACGCCTCCACCTTGGTAATCTTTTCCGGGACGTGCAAAATATGAACGTGAAAAAAAGTGGAGAAATTGGGGGGTGGGGGGGGGGTCGGCTGTGGAGTGAGAGTGAGAGAGAGAGAAAAAAATTAAATTAAAAAGAAAATTCCAGACGGACCGGCCCAGGTCAGCGGTGCGGGGCGGATAATTCTTTACTGCGCTCGGGGCAAACGAACACAAAACGCATTCCACGGGGCGCGGGGAGTGCTCGCGTGCGTGCGTGCGTGCGTTTGTGTGTGTGTGTGGAGCGGTAGTGTAGCGGTTAGAGCGCTGCGCTACGAACCTGCCGACCCGGTGACGATGATTTAAACCGGTCCTGGGCCTCCCCTAGGTCGACTTAGCCTCAAATGAGTACCTTGCGCGGTGTGTAAACGTCGCCACTGGGGAGACAAAGGCGGCCGGGCGCGGTGTTGGCCGCCCATCCCCTCGTGTGCGTACGTGCGTTCGCGTGCGTGCGTGCGTGTACGTAGGCGTGTGTGCGTGCGAGTGCCTATGCACTGTGACGTATGTTTGTTGAACTTCTATTCGCACCGTGCGTAGTAGCCAAACGAGCGGTTAGCGCGCTGCGCTATGATCCCCGTGCGACCGGAGTTCGATTGCTACTCAACGGCCAACGTAATTGACGAATATCCGAAACCAGTTCTGGGCCTCCCCTAGGTCTTTTCAGCCTCAAATTGGTACCTGTTGGCAGTGTGTAAAAACAAACACCGGGGAGACAAAGGTTGCCGGGCGTGACGCTGACCACGCAATCCCCTCTCGTGTGCCGTGCCGGCCTTCATAGGTGCTACTAGTCTTTGTCATTTTGTCGATATTAAACAATGATTTGTGATCTTGCGCCATTGAAGCTGTTTCCATCTCTCTGAGCCACTCGTGACCACCACTCACACGTGCAGCAACTGAGCAGCGTTCGGACCTTGCCAACATTGGCCAGTTGTGGCAATGGTGCTCTGTGCGGTGGGAGGGTCGGTGGGGGAATCTTTGTAGGGGTCTGTAGGTAAGTGCGCGCGAACGGGAGCTCCCTCCCAGCCGGTCTTGTTGCCACATCACACCCGTGACCTTTCGCTTAACCGTAGGGCCTGCAAAAAAAAAGTTAAATTACGAGCGCAAAACCCAAACACACACAATGCAACGCCGCCTACGGGAGCTCCGGTAGAGAGGGAGAAATGAAACGAAGGGGGGGCGGGGGGGGTTGCCGGGTTCTGGAGACGCTAGGCGCTCGGTTGAGGCCGCGTTCAATTGGCGCTGGGCAGAGGTCGCAAACGGGTTTTGATTCCTTACCCATACCCGGCCGGGTACCCGTACGCTACCCGTACCCTACCCGAAATGAGTGACAAACGGTTACTCACCGGTGACTCACGGCTTACCCGTACCCGGCCGCACCAGGGTCGCAAATGGGTACCCGTACCCGGCATTAACTTACATTGACGGGAACTTTAAAAAAACCTTGGTCTTTCTCGTCACTGTGCTTGTGTCTCAGAGGTCGCAACCGGGTACCCGATACCCGTACCCTACCCGATACCCGGCTACCCGTACCCGGCCAGGTACGCGTACGGGTACCCGTTTGCGACCCTGGTGCGGCCGGGTACGGGTAGGCCGTGAGTTACTGGTGAGTAACCGTTTGTCACTCATTTCGGGTAGGGTACGGGTACGGGTACGGAACGGGTACCCATTTGCGACCCTGGTGCGGCCGGGTACGGGTAAGGAATCAAAACCCGTTTGCGACTTCTGCTGTGTCTCTCCCTCTCTCTCTCGTGTGTGGGTTTTCCACCTCTCCCTGGTGAGTGTTTGGAAGCTCAAAGCTCCGGTCGTCATCGTCAAAGGCCACCGGCGCATCTTTCGCGGCCTCATCATTGGCACCCTCGCTCCTGCTCTCACCCCCGCTGCCCCCCTCTCTCTCGTGCAGTGTGAACGGCGTTGGCCTTCGGCTTCCTTCAATTTTTGGCAGAGATAGTGGGGTGGGGGGGGTGTTGGGGTGGGACGTGCTTAGCCCGGCGAGCATGAAATGTTTATGGCTCGCCCCATTATCAGATTAGTCATGACTATGTGGCGCTCCCACGCTCGCACAGATGTCTAATTCATGCTGGGCCCCCCCCCCCCCCCCCGCGCCCCCCCCTCCCTGCTGCCGCTTAAATCATTCATCGGCGGCCGGTCCCGCCGGCGGGCAGGGTCGTGACGCGTGCCCGCGCGAGGTTGTTACGGTGGCGGTGGCGGTGGAGCGAGCGAGCGAGCGTCGGGGCTACGTTTGGCGGGCGGGGCGGAGAGCGGTCCCGAGTTGGCACCCGGGTCCGCTCTCTACGTCAGTTTCCTGTCTTGTCGTGCCGGCCAGCCCCCCCCCCCCTCCCGCATTAGGGGGCGATGTCAGCAGGGCGACCCCCGCCCCCTCCCAGCCGTTGTCCCGGCAGAGGTCGCAAACGGGTTTTGATTCCTTACCCGTACCCGGCCGCACCAGGGTCGCAATCATGTTTTAGTTTTTTGTTTGTTGCGGTTGCACCCGATTCAAGAGCCGAATGGCTCACAGGGCTACACCTAATACATGAAACTTGAAAACAGAGTGAACGTGACTCCCGCATGGAGTCGGTGACTTGGACTCAAGACGGACCCAACACAAGCGAGCTGGCGCAAGGCGTGATGCAGAGGTCGCAAACGGGTTTTGATTCCTTACCCATACCCGGCCGCACCAGGGTTGCAATCGGGTACCCGATACCCGTACCCTACCCGATACCCGGCTACCCGTACCCGGCCGGGTATCGGGTAGGGTACGGGTACCCGATTGCGACCTCTGGGATGAAGCCATGTTGCAGGCGCGGGTGGGTTGATTCTAGGAACTTGAATTGTGAGAAGAGACAAGACGTTGGGAAATGAGTGACAAACGGTGACTCACCAGTGACTCACGACCTACCCGTACCCGGCCGCACCAGGGTTGCAAACGGGTACCCGTACCTGGCCGGGTACGGGTAGCCGGGTATCGGGTAGGGTACGGGTATCGGGTACCCGGTTGCGACCTCTGCCGCCTTGCCGGCGAGCGAGAGGCTGCGGTGCGTTTCGGCGGAGTCCTTGAAACGGACGACGCGGCGGGCCGCCGTCGGCACGGCCCGTGCACCAACACCGAGCTGGTGGACTTTGGCCAGACCGGCAGCATGGCAGCCTGACCAGCGGTACTGCGGCCTGGGTACCGATCACCGCGCACAACATCCTTCGCCTGGCGAATGTATTTCATTCGAGGGAGTCCTCGGCCACCTTTGAAGCCAGCGGTATTTACGCGCGACGGACAAAGCTGCTTTGGCGAGACCCAGAATGTCGAAAGCAGTCGGTAGTTTTTCTCCACCGCCTAAACAAATGCCGCGTGTTCACGTTGGAAGTTAGGAAGGCATGGCTCGCCAAGAGATGCGCGGTGTTTGCCCGGAAGTCGGGCTTGCCTCTCGTAATAAATCACCGCCGGGCGCCGCACCTCATCGCGCGGCGTCTCATTAGCGAGTGGGCCGTGGGCACGCGCGGCGTGGCGCTCTGCGTTCGTGCCGCCAAGCGTGACCCCTGACCCCCCCTCCCCCCTCAGTAGCATCGGGGGAACGAGGGCACCGCGATTGGCGCGTCGCCAGCGTTGGCATCGTTAGTCGCCATGTGAGGCGCTCTGCGGGGCGGTGTGGTACCTGTCGCCCGCCCGCTTGGATTTTTTTTTTTTTTTCCCCCCTTCCTCTCCCTTGTAAATTCCCCTAACGAGACGGGGCCCCGTCAAAAATAACCGCTCCCCCGTTACGCGGGGGGGGGGGGGTGGCTGGAGGCGCTTTTGTTGGGGTAAAAATAATGCGGCGGAGGGTAAAAATAGACGTTTGGTAGGGAACTGTCGAAAGTAAAATTAGAAATGTAAAGAGCTGTCGCCGCAAGCCTCATTCATAATTAATGGCCGTCGGCATAACAGGTCGCGGCGCGCGCTGCTCACTTCCCCTTCTATAAATGTTAATACTTGCAAGGGCCTCCTTTTAGATGGGTGGCGGAGACGGAGGTGGGGTGGGTTGGTGGGTGGGGAGAGCTTTAATTTTCGCGCGAGGCTCCAAACAAAAACGCCTAAATGCTCCAGAGGAGAGCGATAACTAAAAAAAGAAAAGAAAAGCGAGGATAATTGCGGCGCCGATGCGTCGCCTCGTGAATTATGCAGCCCTGTTCCCCCACCCTCGTCTGTAATAGGCCAGGATTAATGAGCGCAGCCTGCGGTGAGTTTAGCGTTGGTGTGGAGCGAGAGCGGCGGCGGGGTTGGTGGCGTGGGCGGACGCGGAGAGAGACACGAGCGTAAGGGAGGTCGTTCATCAATCTGTCTTCACTCGGGGATCGCTTGCGCGGCCTGCTGCCCGCACGTGTGTCCACGTGCCCAGTGTCCCGTCCGTCTGAGTCGTGGACCCAATGCATCCGTCACGCCAGAGGTCGCAATCGGGTACCCGATACCCGTACCCTACCCGATACCCGGCCGGGTACAGGTAGCTGTTTGCGACCCTGGTGCGGCCGGGTACGGCTAGGCCGTGAGTCACTGGTGATTAACCGTTTGTCACTCATTTCCCAACGTCTTGTCTCTTCTCACAATTCAAGTTCCTAGAATCAACCCACCCGCGCCTGCAACATGGCTTCATCCCAGAGGTCGCAATCGGGTACCCGATACCCGTACCCTACCCGATACCCGGCCGGGTACGGATAGCCGGGCATCGGGTAAGGTACGGGTATGAGTACGGGTAAGGAATCAAAACCCGTTTGCGACCTCTGCGTCACGCCTTGCGCCAGCTTGCTTGTGTTGGGTCCGTCTTGAGTCCAGGTCACCGACTCCATGCGGGAGTCACGTTCGCTCTGTTTTCAAGTTTCATGTTTCATGTATTTGGTATAGCCCTGTGAGCCATTCGGCTCTTGAATCAGGTGCAACCGCAACAATCAAAAAACAAAAACATGAACAAGTGACTATGTGACTATGTGCAAACTGAAAATCCAGGAAAAGACAGCAAAATATTGCAGAAAAAGCACCGTACACCAACACTGTGTGCAGAAATCCCAGTGGGATGCAAGTCAAATAACTTAGATTAAAGCCATCAGTCTAACTCCGTACTCCAACAAACAAACATGGCCAAACCAAAAAACTTTTCGAAATCACAAAAATAAAGCCCTAAAAGCAGTGTAACAGTGTGATCATAGGAACTGTGACCGAATTTTCACAATAAACGACTTCAACAACATGTACCACCAAACCATGCAGCCACTGTTTGGCCCACATCCGTTGGGTCTCTTTTGACCTTTGACCCTTAACCCTTGACCCTTCTGTGTAGCTCACTCGAGCTCAACTTTTCCAATCCACACAGAGGCTCCTTGCCGATACGCCTTTGGCAAATCACCGCCGCTGGAGTCAACACCGGAGCGGAGTTTTATAAAAAAAAATTCCGCTCGTGCTGAACCGATGCCGCTGAATTCTGCACTCCCGACGAACCGTGTGGCTGATGGGACGTGTGTGATGAAATCTACAAAATATGAAAATATCCCCCAAAAATATATAGAATACATTGGGGGACAGACAGACACGTGGAGGAGAGACGTCTGAGGATGGAGGAGGAGGGGGAGGAGGAGGGGGGGGTGCTAAAGAAGTGAGAGAGAGAGAGAGGGCAGAGGTCACCGGCGAGGGGTTGACCGGGCTGCGTCGCTCGGGGGGCGGGGGGGGGAGGGGGGGCGAGAGAACCCCCCCCCCCCCGCTCCTCGCCGATGACCGATCAATCCGCAGCATGTCGGTTGGCGACGTCCGCCGTCGCTTGATTTTCTTGTTGTAAAACATAATGAAATATTTTATTATGTTTTTTTTCTCCTTCTTGGTTCTTTCGGTAAAGTCACGTAGAAGGGAAGTAATAAAATAATAATTTCACCTGAGGACGGCTGCTTGCGTTGTGGCCGAAACGTCGTGAGAATAATTTTATAATGTTTTATTTTTATTATTTTATTACTTCCCTTCTACGTGACTTTACCGAAAGAACCAAGAAGATGAATCCCTGCAGTCACGAAAGCTTTAAATCGAAATTAATGTTTTTTTTAATTATTTCCCTTCTACGTGACTTTACCGAAAGAACCAAGAAGATGAATCCCTGCAGTCACGAAAGCTTTAAATCGAAATTTATTGTTCTTGTGTGTTACACCGTTTGCGTTATTGCGCGCAGCAGCAAGCGGCTGTCTCGGGGGGCCCCAGCCCCCCAGCCCACTTTGTTCAGCGTTCGTTTCTCTGGCATCGTCACTGGTATTATCGCGACGGCTGTTGTCGAGAATCCGCGGAGACGCCGTGTCTCTCTCTCTCGACGGCCCAAGCGGGCTTTCAGGAGGTGCCACAGATACCCGCTCGCCACTGATGTTAGCCGGGAATGGGATGGGGGTTCCGCTGGGTTCGTGGGCACAGCGCGCTAACTGCTGCGCCGCCGCTCCCCCTCTAATGAGCAAAGCAAGCACGTTCTCTTGTTTGATGAGTCACTCGCGCGCGTGTGTGTGTGCGCGCGTGTGTGCGCGCGCGTGTGTGTGCATGTGTGTGTGCGTGCGGCTTAGGCTCATCGTTAAGATGGTGCTTGTGTATGGGTTACGCGCGTGGCGGGGTGCGGCAGTGCGGCGGTGAGGCGTGCTGCGTTGTGAACCCGGTGGCCCCGAGTTCGATTCTCGCTCACGGCCAACACCAGTGACGATTATCTGAAGCGGTCACGGTTGATTCGGCCTCAAATGAGTACCCGGTGCGGTGTGTGAACGACAAGGGAGACAAAGGCGGCCGGGCGGGTGTGGTGCCGGCCACCCACCTGTGCTTTGCCGGTCTTCAGGTGCTCGCCGACAGCACTTGCCCCCACCGACAGTTTGTGAACGCAACACGGGGGATTGTTGTCTTTGGTGTCTGGCTTGCGCCGTGTGCGCGCGCGTGACCACGGTTTATTAGCAGCGTATGATGAGTCACCAATTAACATCAGCCGCTCGTGATCAAACCGCGTTTCTCCGTTGTGTGGAGAGTTGTTGTCGCTAGTGACTGCGTAAAATGAAAAAAAAACACACGAGCCAACATCAAAAATTTTATTTTGTAAACAACAATAACAACAAAAACGACCGCCTCCTTGCCCGCCGTGCGTTGCTAGAGGACGCGTCGCGGCTCCCGACAGCACAGTTCGCACGTGCGGAGTACAGACGTCACCCGATTATCTCGCGCGGGTGAGCTCGCGTTGACGAGTCGTCCTTCTTGCCGTTAAACCGCCCGCTCCAATCGTCCTCTTTCGGATCGGCGGACCCGGCTGAGTCGGAAGCCGGTTTTTAATCGCGGCTTTCCTCCGACCCTGCGATCCGCTCCAAACGCACGGCCGTCAACGTACTCCGTGGCGAGATCCGAACCCGGGGGGGTGGCGGGGTTGGCGGACCGTGACAGGATGGCGACAAACAGCCGGCGATCGCAAACGAGGCAGATGGGGACGTGTGGGTCGCTGGCTGCGGGGGCGGTGGTGGTGGGGGGTTGCGGGGGGGGGGGGCACATTCGCCCGTCCGGTGCACGAGAGTTTGCCGTGAGAAATGTCACGTCCGTAATTAAGAACCTCGGCTGGCAGCGCTTTGTGCCCTTGTTGGCCGGGCCGGGATAATTCCTGACGCTCACCTCCCAACACACACCGCCCCCTCCCACTCCCCCCCCTCTCTCCGGGAGACAACAAAGTGTGCCGGGTCTCACCCACCGCCCCGCCACCACCGCTCGCCGCCACCGAATGAGACGGCCCCAGCGGCAGGCGCCCGACGATTCAGAAATCAGGATCTTGACTTGTCCTGGACAAATCCGAAGATCTGTAAAGCTTTTTTTTTTTTTTTAAGATTATTTTAAAAGATGCTTTTTAAAAAAAAAAAATTTCGTTTTTTTTTTTTTACTTGCTACAGATGTCCAGATTCGCCCACGGCCGCCGGCGATTCGGTGAATTAGTCGCAATTCGGCGGCGGCGGTGAGGGGGGTGGGGTCGGCGATTCCCTTACCCCCCCCCCCCCGATTCCCCCACCGCCTTGCCTCGTGTTACTGACGCGTGGACGGGTTGACGTCGTTCCCCTGCACGCGCGAGCGCCGATGAGGCTGTCGGTGACGCTTTTGGTGATCGTGCAAATGCTGACATGCTAATGCAGCGTTTAGGGTCACGGCAGGCCACACGACTGTGGCAGCGAGACGGAACCAACAAGATGCTTCAATTGGGGAGGGGTGGCCGCCCGTCCAGGTTTGCTGTAGCAACGGCTGGCTACGTACGGTGCGAAAGAAGTCCACCGTACGTACGTGCAGCAAACACCACCACCATCGCCAACAACCGCCACTAAGTGGCGGTGACGTCACCTTTTGCCAGGCTGTGTGTACGTTAAGGCCACGGGAAGCGTCGAACGCCCGCTGGCAGGAGGTCACGGGGCAGACCCAGCAGGTGCCACGGGTCGACTGACTGAGACGAGTGGCTGATGCACCACCTGTGCCCCCCCTACTGTGCCAACTCGCTGTGTTTTAGCCGCCCGGCGCTCCGCTCGTTGTTGTGAGCGTCTCTCCTCCGCCCTCCGTTGTTGTTGGAGGGCGACTGCCTCCAACTGCCCAGTAGCGTCCTTCACGAGCCTCCTCCACAGAGGCCGATCTTGACACCACTGGTACCGGTCATCGGCAAGTCCACGTCCTCCTGTACCACAACACTCCATCTCTTCTCTAGCCCGTACCGCTACCATGTAGTGCCCTCTATCCGGCCGAACAGAAGCTGTTTAGGCGTGCAGTGGCTTGGCATGCGGGCTACATGACACAGCCAACGCAGCCTTGCCTGCCGGAGTGGTCTCACCAATGGGACTTTGTCCAGATCCTTCAAGGATTTGTGAGCTCCTCACACAATCCAGCCCTGGATCGTAGGCAGGCCAGCCTGAATGTTTATAACCATCACCACCACCACCACGACCACCCACTATCACGACCACCACAATCACGACAACCACAAACACCACCACCAATGGGCGGTGGTGGCTACGGTGCTGCTTGTGGCTGCCTGCGACAGGGTCGTCCATAGCTGGTAGCTGGGGGGGGTACGGGGCCCTGGGGCAAATGACATCTGACACCGAAGGGTGGGGCACTCCAAAGCGCGGTGCCCCGGTCGGTCGCCCCGATTGGGCCGTTGTACCCCCTTAGGGGGACGGCTGTGGCCTGCAATCAGAGGTCGCAATCGGGTACCCGATACCCGTACCCTACCCGATACCCGTACCCTACCCGATATCCGGCTACCCGTACCCGGCTGGGTACGGGTACGGGTACCCGTTTGCGACCCTGGTGCGGCCGGGTACGGGTAGGCCGTGAGTCACTGGTGAGTCACCGTTTGTCACTCATTTCCCAACGTCTTGTGTCTCTTCTCACAATTCAAGTTCCTAGAATCAACCCACCCGCGCCTGCAACATGGCTTCATCCCAGAGGTCGCGATCGGGTACCCGATACCCATACCCTACCCGACACCCGGCCGGGTACGGGTAGCCGGGTATCGGGTACGGGTACCCGTTTGCGACCCTGGTGCGGCCGGGTACGGGTAAGGAATCAAAACCCGTTTGCGACCTCTGCCTGCGATCCAGCGCCGTGGCGGAGGGATGCAGCGTGGGTTGGCGGTGGATCATCGCACGGACGCCACCGCAAGTCCCCGCCGAAGTCGTCGAGTACGAGGTGCCGTGCCGTTCCCGCCCGGTGAAAGTGGGAGCTGCAACGCTTTGGGATCAGTCTTCCGTCCGTCCCACCTGGACGCGGTGGGGAGTGTTGACCCCTTTCCTCGCGCGCGCGCAATCGCACGCGTGTCGTTTTTTACTTGAGTTGGCTACGTCAACCGAATAAACGCACCTCCGTTGTTGGGGGATAGCGCAGAGCTCCTGCGATGCAGTTGCGTACGTTACACTGCTAGACGTAAACACAGGCACGTGCCTCAGGGATTCTTCAAGTACGTTCAGCGCGACACGTAAACCACGACGGCTTACGTGAATTTCGTCTACGCGGTCCCGCGATGTGACCGGCCCGGCAAAGCCCGCCGACCCCACGCGGATCCTTAACCCCCGGAATCGCGACGGCCGCTAAGTGGGATCCCGACGCCCTCCGAACCTGTAGCACTCTGGAAGGGGATTACTTCTCTGCGCGCGAGCCTCTGGGCTTGCGTGCGTCCGCGCGCGTGCAGCGTTTAATACGCTGACGCGTTAACCCACGGCGACCCAGGAAATGAGCCGACTTACCGCCCCCCCCCCCCCCACTTCCCTCTCCCCATCACCGTAAACGTTCCCCGCGGGTTTTTAGGGTTTAGGGTTGCCGTCGCTCTCCCGCTCTCCCTCTCGGCCGCCGCCGCCGCCGCGAGCGCCGCTTTGCCCTCGTCGTGTTTACAGGAAGCCGGGGAGAGTGCTTCCGAAAAAACGAAATCAACTTGCACGCGGCCTGCCGCCGCCACCGCCCGTTTGCTTGGCCGTGAGCGGGCACCGTAATCCGATTAGCGCTCGGAAATTGGCTTCAGGGGAAGTGGCGGCGTTGGGCTCTCGAACCCGGCCGCGTCCGCCTGCCCGCCCGCGACGGCCCGTGCTAAACGCAGGGTTTGCCCCCAATTACCGGAGGACTTAACCCACGCCGTTGAGAGGGCTCACGTTGTGTCCACCGGCGATTCCACCTCGCCCCCCGCCCGCGTGCCCTCGCGCCCGTTGAGAAGAGTTCCCCCTTTCATCTTCTTGTTTCTTTCGGTAAAGTCACGTAGAAGGGAAATAATAAAATAATAAAAATAAAACATTGAATTATTCTCACGCCGTTTCGGCCACAACGCAAGCAGCCGTCCTCAGGTGGAGAACAGACTGTCTTCTCGACAGACCTGAGAATAATTTTATTATGTTTTATTTTTATTATTTTATTACTTCCCTTCTACGTGACTTTACCGAAAGAACCAAGAAGATGAATCCCTGCAGTCACGAAAGCTTTAAATCGAAATGTTATAATGTTTTATTTTTATTATTTTATTATTTCCCTTCTACGTGACTTTACCGAAAGAAACAAGAAGATGAATCCCTGCAGTCACGAAAGAAGCTTTAAATCGAAAGCACCCCCTTTGACGGTCGGAGAGCCCCTTTTGGCCCGCCCGATGGGTAGGCTCGGGTTGCGCGTTGCCCGGCGTGGTTTCGCGACGCGTCAGCCGGGGGTAACCGATGTCCGACGTCCCGCTCCCCCTTGCCGGCGTCTCGGTCGCTGCGGCGGCCTCTTCCTTCTCCGCACGGTGGAGCGCGACGTCGTGACGCGCTGCCGAACGGCGCACGGCACCACCGCGTAACCTGCGTCTGTACTCCCTGCGTCACCGCTCTCCCTGTCCCTCCGCTCTCCCTGTCCCTCCGCTCTCTCTGTGTCTCTGCCCTCCCTGTCCCTCCGCTCTCCCTGTCCCTCCGCTCTCTCTGTGTCTCTGCCCTCCCTGTCCCTCCGCTCTCTCTGTGTCTCTGCCCTCCCTGTCCCTCCGCTCTCTCTGTGTCTCCGCTCTCCCTGTCCCTCCGCTCTCCCTGTGTCTGCTCTCCCCGCTGGAGTTATTCCACCCGTGCCTTTTGTGCGTTTTGTGCGATCTCAGTCATTTCGGCTCCCGTTGGCTTTCATTATTTTTCCGTCAGAAAAGCGTCTCGGCCTTGTGTGATTTAAAAACATATATCGTCATCACCGTCGTCACTCTGAGCCGGTATGTGTTGTGTATTTTATTTATTGACCTTGACTTTTAAAAGGTTCCAACAACAAATGTATTTATGCTGCAAATCAGTTCCCCTAAGTGGCTGACAGCTGCCTCTGCGTATTTTTACGTGTACGTGCCGCAGGTATCCACACGTGTGTGTGTTTGTGTATGTCTGTCCATACAGACACACACGTATGTATGTGTGTGTCTGTTGGTATGTGTGTGTGTGTCTGTCCATACGTGTATGGGGAGCGGTAGTGTAGCAGTTAGCGCTAGGCCGCGCCACGAACCCGGCGGCCCGGGTTCGATTCCCGCTCACGGCCAACACCGGTGACGATTATCTGAACCGGTCCTGGGCCTCCCCTAGGTCGACTCAGCCTGAAATGAGTACCTGGTGCGGTGTGTAAACATCGCCGCTAGGGAGACAAAGGCGGTCGGGCGTGGTGCTGGCCCACCCACCCCCTCGTGTACCGTGCTGGCCTTCATAGGTGCTCGCTAACAGCACTTGCCCCTACAGTCTGTTAAGGCTACACGGGGTGTCTTTGTTTTTTTTGTATGTGTGTGACTGCGAAACGTGGACTCCCCCTCTCATGGAACATCTTCACCGGTTGGAAACATTTAGGCTGGCCTGCCTACGATCAATCCTGGGTTTAACCAGGCTGGATTGTGTGAGGAGCTCACAAATCCTTGAAAGATCTCGACAAAGTCCCATCGGTGAGCTCCTCCGGCAGGCAAGGCTGCGGTGGCTGGGTCATGTAGCCCGCATGCCCAGCCACCGCATGCCTAAACAGCTTCTGTTCGGCCGGATCGAGGGGGCTAAACGGGCGCGGCACGGGCTAGAGAAGAGATGGAGTGATGTGGTACAGGAGGACGTGGAGCTGAGTGGACTTGCCGATGACTGTTACCAGCGGTGTCAAGATCGGCCTCTGTGGAGGAGGCTCGTGAAGGACGCTACTGGGTAGTTGGAGGCAGTCACCCTCCAACAACAACTGAGGGCGGAGGAGGGATACTCACAACAACGAGCGGAGGGCCGGGTGGATAAAGCACAGTAGGGGGGCACAGGTGGTGCATCGGCCCAGCCATCTCAGTCGACCCGTGGCACCTGCTGGGTCTGCCCCGTGACCTCCTGCCAGCAGGAGTTCGACACTTCACGTGCACCTAGCCTGGCACAAGCGCCGTGGCGGCGTCACCGCCACTTGGTGGCGAACGGCGGTTGTTGTTGTTGTCGTCTAACTGCGTGTGTGCGACTGTGCGTGGAGCGGAAGTGCAGTGGTTCACGGCTGCCCTCCTCCGCTTAGGTCGACTTGGCCTCGCGACCTTTGCCCCCGTCTCCGTCTCTCAACATTGATCTTTTGACGACGCGTGCGCAGGCTGCGCTCGCTGCTCGGCGGCGTGCTGGAGGAGCGCCGCTCGGTCCGCCAGGAGCTGCTGCACGTGGACTCGCAGCTCAAGGAGATGGCGCTGAGGAGCCACCAGCGGGAGCGCGACCAGGCCCGCGTGTGCCTGCTCTGCGACGACCACCGCACCGTCGACAAGGTGCGCTCACCGCCGCCCCGCTCACTACCGCCCCACTCACCACCGCCCCGCTCGCCTGCCCGTTCGCTCGCCTGTCCATCCCCCTACTTGTCCCTCCCTCCCTCCCTCCCTCCCTGGGCACGCCTCCCCCAATCTTCCGTCGCCAGAGGTCGCAATCGGGTACCCGATACCCATTTGCGACCCGTGTGCGGCCGGGTACGGGTACGGGTAGACCGTGAGTCACTGGTGAGTCACCGTTTGTCACTCATTTCCCAACGTCTTGTCTCTTCTCACAATTCAAGTTCCTAGAATCAACCCACCCGCGCCTGCAACATGGCTTCATCCCAGAGGTCGCAATAGGGTACTCGTACCCTACCCGATACCCGGCCGGGTACGGGTAGCCGGGTATCGGGTAGGGTACGGGTATCGGGTACCCGATTGCGACCCTGGTGCGGCCGGGTACGGGTAAGGAATCAAAACCCGTTTGCGACCTCTGTGCGTCGCCCTTCTCCGCTACACCCCCCCTCGCCCTCTCCCCCCGCCCCCCCGTCCTCCCCCCCCTCCCACTTTTCTTCACCCCCTTCTGCCTCCCTGTCTCCTGAACCATCCCCTGCTGTACCCCCCCCCCCCCACCCCCTTGCCTGCTCCCCCCTCATCTCCCCTTCTCCCTCTCCCCCCGTCTCCCTTTTTCCTGCCCCCCCCCCACTCCTCCCTTCTGTGCCCCCCTCCCCCTCCGCTTACCTGCCCCCCATTTCTCCTGTTCCACCCCACCCACCCCTCAACCCCCCCCAACTTCTGTTGCCCACCATTTGCCTGCCCCACCCACCCCCTTCTCCCCACCGGTGCCGTTTGGCGAAGCGCTCGGCACGGCACGGCACGTGGGGAGGCGGGGCCTGCGGTGTTAAACGCGCGAGTTCATTAGGCGCAAACGAGCGACGCCTCGTTAGGCGTGCGCACGACACCTGCTTGTTAGGCGGTGGCGGCGGCGGTGACGGTGGCGGTGAGTCAGCGCGCGATCATTTACGGTGGGCGCCGGGGCCGGTCGTCACGTTGATCGCGTTTGCCGCCGCCGCCGCCGCTAATTGGATTTTTTTTGTTTTTTGTCGACGACGGGGCGAAAGTTTGCGCTCGTTATTTTCCGCGCCCTTTTTTTTTTTTTTCTTTCTTCCTCCCTCTTCTCCTCTCTCTCTTCCCCCCCCCGCACGGCGGCGTTGTGGGGGGCCGTTGGGTTTGATTGCTTTTTTGTCCGGCGGGAGGGCGGGAGCGGTACCCGGCGAGGGGGTCTCCGCCTCGGTTCGCCCGCGAGCGGATCAATTGCTCCCCCACGTTCACCGCATTCGGGCTCACGCAGCCGAGAAATATAACCGCCCCACTCCAGTCACTCATGTCGCCGGTGGTCAGTCATCTCCCTGTCCCGCTAGTGTTGCTACTCTCGCGGTTACCGCCACCGTGAAATTGGCTCTCGTTAATGCCTTCAGCTTTGTCGAGGGCTCGGGCGGTCTGGACGCTGACTTATTCTAGATTTGAAGCTTTCGTGACTGCAAGGATTCATATTCTTAGGTTTTTTCGGTAAAGTCACCGTGTAGGTAAAACATTAAAATTAATAAAAGTAAAATAAAATAAAAATCACGACGTTTCGGAGGCAACACAAGCTTCCGTCTTCAGGTGGAACCGTCACAGCCACGACAGCTTGTGTTGACTCCGAAACGTCATTATTTTTATTTTATTTTACTTTTATTAATTTTAATGTTTTACCTACACGGTGACTTTACCGAAAAAACCTAAGAATATGGACGCTGAATGTTTCGTCACGACTTGCACACTCTGCTGAACCTCTCTCAATTCACCCACCCACTCACCAACCCGCTCACTCAGCTACTCATCACGTCAAACTCACACAAACCACTCCACTTACCCACTCGCCTGTTCCCGCACTCACCCGCTCACCTGTTCACTCACACACAGTCACCCGTCCACTCACCTGGTCGCTCGCTCACTCACGCACCTCTTCACCGGTTCAGATAATTGTCACTGATGAGGAGGAATCAAGCTTGGTTCTCTGGGTTCGTAGCGCAGCGCGCTAACCGTTGCACTCCCGCTCCCCATATATACAACTGCACGCACATATTTACACACGCACACGCACTCAACCACTTGCTTAACCACATGCGTAACTTCAATCGCACACTAACACCCGCACGTACTCTGTACCGCACACAATGCCGAAAGATATCCCCGCATAGCCTTCCACAGGCAACTCACATAAGCGTTGTTGGTGAGCACCTATTAAGACCGGCACGGCGCACGAAGGGGGGTTAACATGGTCACAGCGCCAGGCGCTCATTCCAGACTCGACTCAAGGCTCAGGGTCCGCTTCTAATCGCTCGCAGCTGACGTTTAGCCGCGGCCAGGAATCTAACTCAGGCCTCCAGGTTCGGAGTGCAGTGTGCTGTTACCTGCGCCACCGCTCCCCCCATAGGCTTGAGTCGGCCTAGCGCAGGCGGTGGGCAAACGAAAATAACAGGAATAGGCCACCTTTTTAAATCCTTTATATTAAGTTCGCTTGCTTGCTTACGACCGTGCAAATCTTTCGGTCGTTTTTTAACCCACTTCCCGTGATCCAATCGAGCTGACATTTTGCACACAGACTCGTTGTGCGAGACAATTAATGTTCGTAAAAAAATTTTTCCAAAATTTTACACTGTTTAGGGAATATTTTTAAAATATTTTATTACCAATTGCTTAATGGTGGCAGACAATCATCTGACCCATAGGTGGCAGCCATCTCAAGCCAGAGGACGAGAGGACTCTAGCCGCCACGCATATAAAGGATTTATAGTGAAAAACTTTGTTTTTACGGTTTAATTTTTTTGAATTCGGTTAAAGAAAAAAACACGAAACTTATTCACCGCTAATGGGCACCGCGTGGCGAGTCCGTGATGGTGATGGGCCTTCATGAATGACGTCACGAAGCTGTCACGTGACGAGCCACGGGGCGGCTCGCGAGCTGTACGTTGCAGATCCCTTGGCCTAGTGGAGGCTCAAGACCGCTCCCCACACACACACACACATGTTGAACCACACACACACACGTCAACCACACACACACGTTCAGCCACACACACACACGTTGAACCACACACACACACGTTCAGCCACACACACACACGTTTAACCACACACACACATACACGTTCAGCCACACACACGCACACACACACACACACGTTGAACCACACACACACATGTTCAACCACACACACACACACACGTTCAGCCACACACACACATACACGTTTAACCACACACACACACGTCAGCCACACACACACACACACGTTCAACCACACACACACGTTAAACCACACACACACACGTTCAACCACACACACACGTTCAATCACACACACACACACACACCCACACACACACACGTTAACCACACACACACACGTCAACCACACACACACACGTCAACCACACACACACGTTCAGCCACACACACACACACACACGTTTAGCCACACACACACACACACGTTGAACCACACCCACACACACACACGTTCAATCACACACACGTCAACCACACACACACACGTTTAAACCACACACACATACGTTCAACCACACACACACACACACGTTCAACCACACACACACACACACGTTCAATCACACACACACACGTCAACCACACACACACACGTTCAACCACACACACACACGTTCAATCACACACACACACACACGTTCAACCACACACACACGTTCAGCCACACACACACACGTTCAACCACACACACACACGTTCAGCCACACACACACGTTCAGCCACACACACACACACGTTCAACCACACACGTTCAACCACATACACACACGTCAACCACACACACACACGTTCCACCACACACACGTTCAACCACACACACACACGTTCAACCACGCACACACACGTTCAACCACACACACACACGTTCCACCACACACACGTTCAACCACGCACACACACGTTCAACCACGCACACACACGTTCAACCACGCACACACACGTTCAACCACACACACACGTTCAACCACGCACACACACGTTCAACCACGCACACACACGTTCAAACCACGCACACACACGTTTCAAACCACACACACACACGTTCAACCACACACACACACGTTCAACCACGCACACACACACACGTTCCACCACACACACACACGTTCAACCACGCACACACACGTTCAACCACACACACACACGTTCAACCACGCACACACACACGTTCAACCACGCACACACACACGTTCCACCACACACACACGTTCAACCACACACACACACGTTCAAACCACACACACACACGTTCAACCACTTACACACACACACGTTCAACCACACACACACGTTCAACCACGCACACACGTTCTACCACACACACACACCCAACCACACGCACACGTTCAACCACACACACACACACACGTTCTACCACACACACACACGTTCAGCCACACACACACACACACGCTCAACCACACACCACCACCACACACACACGCTCAACCACACACAACCAACCACACACACACGCTCAACCACACACACACACGCGCGCTGCTTCTTCTCTCACAAACTCGGCGACCTCCGCTGCAAGCGCCTCGTGCGCTTGGCTCATTAGCGGAGTGCGAATGGGAGCCGGTTGCACTTTAAGACGGCTCGCTCGCTCACGCGTGCGCACGCACGCACGCGCACCTTGGCCCCCGCCCGTGTGTGGTGGGGGTGGTGGTGGGGGGGGTGGTGGCAAATCCCGTGCGGAGCGCCAGTGACGCGTTACAAACGTGCGCCGGGGAGCCCTATTAATAAACCAGGTGGTCGTGTCGCAGAAATAGAGATCACAGCCACGTTCCTGTCTCCTCATCCTCCTCCTGCCTCCTCACTCACCCTCCTCCTCGTCATTTTTGCGCAAAATGTGCGATCCTCTCTGCGGCTGTTGACGTTGGGTATTGAGGAGGTAACGCCCGGCGTGGCGACGGGTGGGAAGGGGTCGCGGGGTGCGGTGTCGTGAGAGAGAGGATGGGGGAGCGGCGGGCGGGGGGGGTGGGGGCCCGTGTGATTTCAAGGTCGTGAGGTCAGGTAACAGATTTGGCTTTTGGGTGTCGTTTGAGACATTGTGTACAATGGAGTTTAACTGTAATCATCATCATCCTTGGTGTCGAAATCACCATCGTCAGTTTTAGTATTTAGACGTAATTGGCCCGCACAGGTGGCTGCGTTGGGGAGCTTTACTGGGCAACGCGACCAGCGGATGGTGACGCACGTGGCTGGGAGCGGGGCGCGGAACGCACGCGCCTAAATAATTAAACGCGGCACAAACGGTCCAAGACGTCCCGTTGGTGCAGGACCCCCGCGCTCGTAGACATTCGGCGGCAGGCAGAGGTCGCAACCGGGTACCCGATACCCGTACCCTACCCGATACCCGGCTACCCGTACCCAGCCGGGTACGGGTAGGGTACGGGTATCGGGTACCCGGTTGCGACCCTGGTGCGGCCGGGTACAGGTACGGGCAGGCCATGAGTCACCGGTGAGTAACCGTTTGTCACTCATTTCGGGTAGGGAACGGGTACCCGTACCTGGCCGGGTACGGGTACCCGTTTGCAACCCTGGTGCGGCCGGGTACGGGTAAGGAATCAAAACCCGTTTGCGACCTCTGGCGGCGGGGCTTGTGTGGGTGAGCAAAGGGGCGTGAGTGGAGATGTCGCCGTAGAGGCCGCCCTCTTTTTTTCGTTATTTACCCGTTTGTTCAATCGAAACATTTTACTTGGGAGAAATCCCCTTGGAGACGGGGGGGAACGTCTTCCTCTCTGGCGGGCGTCAGATGTCGCAAACGGGTTTTGATTCCTTACCCGTACCCGTACCCGGCCAGGTACGGGTACCCGTTCCCTACCCGTACCCTACCCGAAATGAGTGACAAACGGTTACTCACCAGTGACTCACGGCCTACCCGTACCCGGCCGCACCAGGGTCGCAAACGGCTACCCGTACCCGGCCGGGTACGGGTATCGGGTAGTGTACGGGTATCGGGTACCTGGTTGCGACCTCTGCGCTCCGCTCGCCACCTTACCGAGACTCGGGGCCTAGCAAGCGGGGGGGATGATGCGAGCGTAAAGCCCACGGATCCACAGAGCACGCGTGCGCTTTGGCCCTCAATATATATAAAAAACAATCTATAACCACCGCTTCCCGCCACCCCCGCCACCCCGAGAGAGAATCGCGACGAATGAATTCCGCCGTCAAGTGGCCGCGTGGGCACCCGGCGGGCGGCGCTGGGACTTCGCTCCGAATCGATGTGTTTTGTTTTTTGACCGTCTCGAGGATGAATGTCGCACGCGTGCCCACGCTTGTCCTCTCCGGAGACGTCCACCCGCCTGGAGGTTGCGAGGGAACGGTCGCTCTGCTCTGCTCGCTCGCCCGCCTGCTCGTCTGCGACCTCCGACCCCTCTCGCTCGCGACCTCCGGCCCATCTCCCGTTCGCTCGCCCAGCAGCGACCTCCGACCCCTCCCCCTCTCGCTCGCCCATCCGCAACCTCTGACCCCTCTCCCGCTCGCCTCGCCCAGCAGCGACCTCCGACCCCTCTCCTGCTCGCTCGCCCGCCAGCGACCTCCGGCTCTTCTCCCGCTCGCTCGCCCACCCGCATTGATCTCCCCTCTACCGCTCACCCCTCTGGTCGTCCCTCACTAACGACTCGATGCGCGATTCACTTCCACGAAGGAGGGTGCTGGCGGGCGGGACAGGCATCGTCGCTACTCCAGACGCGACCGCCTGGCTCATCAACCGCCTCGATGTGAAAGGAAAGCTGTTAAATTTCGTGACTGCAGGGATTCATCTTCTTGCTTCTTTCGCTAAAGTCACGTGACTTTACCGAAAGAAGAGGAAAGCCGTTGCTCTCCATCAACGTGGAGCCACGTGGATAAGATCGCCCCCGCTCGCTCGCCCGCCCTGTCTCAATCTAGATTTGAAGCTTTCGTGACTGCAGCAATCCATACTCTTTGGTTCTTTCGGTAAAGTCACGTGGGCACAAAAGAACGTCTCTTTTCGCCTTCTCACGGCGATTGCTCGCCCGCTCGCCCATCCCTCTCCACCTCCTCCTCCCTCCTCTCCCGCTCGCTCTAACGACGCTCGCATCCTTAGCACGCTCGATCTCTTCCGTCATCCCTCGCTCTCCTACCCACCTGGTGAAGAGCAGGTGTTGGATGCTGCGGGGGGCGTGGGGTGGTGATGAAGAGTGAGCGTGGGGTGGGTACGGATGGGGCGATGAGGAGGGGGCGGTGAGGATGGGGCGTGGGGTCTGGGGGGAGTATCGATGTAGAGCGGAGGGGGGGTGCAGCAGTCAAAATCCTCCGTTAATTATTTTCAGAGTTCACACTGGGGGCAAGTTAATTTATTTCAAGTTAAGTCTGAAATGCGATCCCTCGATAATAATAATAATGGAATTTTGATTATTTATTTTCTGCCGAGCCAAGTCTCCTCATCTCTCGTTTTTTTTTCTGTTCACGGCCGGAGCTTAAAATAACAACGGCGATCTGGAGCGGCCGCCCCCCCACGCCTCTCCCCGGGGTGACTTAACAACCTGGCAGCGGAGAGGAGAGACCGCGGAGGGCACGGCCTCCCGGCCTGCCTGCCTGCCCTCCCTGCCCTTCCTCCCTCCCCTCCCTCCCTGCCCTTGCTCACTCCCTCCCCTCCCTCCATGCCCTCCCTGCCCTTCCTCCCTCCCCTCCCTCCCTGCCCTTGCTCCCTCCCTCCCCTCCCTCCCCTCCCTCCCTGCCCTTCCTCCCTCCCCTCCCTACCTCCCCTCCCTGCCCTTCCTCCCTCCCCTCCCTCCCTGCCCTTGCTCCCTCCCTCCCCTCCCTCCATGCCTTCCCTGTCCTTCCTCCCTCCCCTCCCTCCCTCCCTGCCCTTCCTCCCTCCCCTCCCTCCCTGCCCCTCCCTCCCTCCCCTCCCTCCCTGCCCTCCCTCCCCTCCCTCCCTCCATCCCTGCCCTTCCTCCCCTCCCTCCCTGCCCTTCCTCCCTCCCTCCCCTCCCTCCCTGCCCTTCTTCCCCTCCCTCACTCCCCTCCCTCGCCCACCACCCACCCCCCTGAACATCGACGGAGCAGCAGGATGTGGTAGATTTGAAGCTTTCGTGACTGCAAGGATTCATACTCTTGGTTCTCTCGGTAAAGTCACGTGGGTAAAAAATTGAATAAAAATTAATTTAAAAAAAATTTAATCACTGATTTATTAATTTTAATTTCATTTTTTACCTACGTGACTTTACCGAGAGAACTAAGAGTATAGCAGGATGTGGCTCGCGGCCGTTGATTTGAATTAAAGCGGCGAATTAGCGAAACACGGCAGGCGCCGTTTGAAATTCGCATCCCCCCCTCCCCGCCTCCAATTTGCGCCGTAATATAATCCATCGCTTTCCGTTTGCGGCCCGGCCGCAGAATTGCCTTAACCTCATTAGGTCCGTGGCACCGGCGTTAGCAAACACCACGCCGTCCCCCCCCCCCCCCCCCCCCCCCCCCCCACGTTCGCGCCCCCCGTTCGGGGGTCTCCCGCGCCTGCGCTCGCCGGCGCGCGTGCCGATAAATTTGTCCGGGCGCTGAGCCTAAGAGTCAACACCGGCGTTGTGTGCGTGCGTGCGACGGCGGTGGCAGCGGAGAAGGGAATAGACGCGGATTGGCTGCGGGATTAATATGAGCAATATCGAGTTGCTCCTCAGCGCGCTCGCTCGCGCTCGCTCGCACGGGATGATGAGTCACGGCGATGACAGTGAGTTACTGCCGCCCCCCCCCCGCGCCATCTCCACCTCGGGCCTCTGGGGACCCAGCTCGTTAGGAGTTGCGCCCACCGCCGTGAAAGGCGGGGGGGGATTGTGTGGCGCGCGTCTGCGTTGTTGTGCGTGGGTGTCGGCTCCGCTCAAACGGATGCCTGGTGCGGTGAGTACATTTCGCCGCTGGGGAGACAAAGGTGACCGGGCGCGGCGCTGGTCGTCCACGCTCCACTTTGTGCGGCCGTGCCGGCCTTCACAGGTGCTACTCGCTAACAGCACTTGCCCCAAGAGGCTGTTGAGGCTATCGGGGGATCTTTGTCTTTTGTGTGTCTTTGTGTGTGTCTGGCCTTAACGTGCACACAGCCTGGCACAAGCGCCGCGGTGACCCCGCCGCCGCTCGCTGGCGAATGGCGGTTGTTATCGTGCCTGCGTATGCATTTCCGTCTCGTTGTGGTTGTATACGTGTGTGTGTGTGTAGGCGCTTGCTAATGGCGCCCGCCTCAACAGTCTGTTGGAGGCTATACGGGGGAACGTTGTTTTGTGCGTGCGTGGAGTGGTAACCGTCAGCGGTGTGGTGACACCCTGCGCCACAGGCAAACCTCGGTGAACTGCTCCTGTATTTTTTGAACGCGCTTGCGCCCATCCCCACCGCCCCGTCCCTCACCACCCTTTTTGCCGGTGCGGGTCGAGCGAGCCGGCGAAGCGAGGAGCCGCTTGCCGATCTGTCCCGGACCGCGGCGGCGGCGTCGGCGACCGCCATCGTCGGCTCTCCCGGAGCAGATGCGCCGGCGATGACGCATCCGGCGTGCCTCAGGAGGGCCTCTCCCTCCCCAGGAGGGCCACTCGGCGTGACGCACGTCGGCACGGCGCGCGGCGCTACCGATCGCACGCACGCCGCGCCCGCCGTGCCCGCCTCGGAGCGAGCCTCCGGCCTCCACTGCTCTGGCAAAATAAGCTAAATGAAGACAAAAAATTTAATGATAATATCCCTTCCCCTCTTCAACCATTATATATATACGGAGTGGTAGCTCTTGTAATCTCTCATTTACTTGATACAGCTGTCGTGGCTGTGACGGTTCCACCTGAAGACGGAAGCTTGCGTTGCCTCCGAAACGTCGTGAATTTTTATTTTATTTTACTTTTATTAATTTTAATGTTTTACCTACGTGACTTTACCGAAAAAACCCAAGAATATGAATCCTTGCAGTCACGAAAGCTTCAAATCTAGAATATCCTCCTTATTACAGTGCCGGCGACAGCTTCCATGACGAGATCACGGCCTCGGTACGGCCACGACGCGGCTGCTACCGGGGCGGCCACGATCGCCGCGGTTTTTGATGGCCGAGCGATTTGCCCCGAGCTTGGCGCACGTCGGCGTGCGCCTCAAACGGGGGGACTTAGAGCCGTAGCCAGCAGTGCTGCCCGAGGTTTGTTTCTCTCCCCTTACCACCACCACCACCCACCCGCCTTTAGCAGCCGCAACGGGTGTTGTTGTTGTTGTTTTCGGCGACAACAACAACGCCGCCGCAGCCGCACGTGGTTGAACATCGAGCGAGAGTTGAGGCGGTGCCCACATCAACTTTCGGCAGGCCCGGAGCCGGTGGTGGAATTAGAAGAAGGTCCCCACCCCGGAGCCGGCAAGAGCCTAGAGTGAGGGGGGTGGTGGGGAGTCCTTGAGGGCAACTCAATGGAGGGTTGTGGGGGTTGTGGGGGGCAGGGGGGGGGCAAGGCGCCAGCATGGCAGAGAAACTGGGCGCGGTGCTCGAAGGCGCCGTTGCTCTGTTTCGCACAGCCAGAGAAGAAGCCCACAGGTCACCCAACCACAGCCGGTGCCTGGATAGCGGCTGAATCGGCGAGCGAGGGAACCCCCCCCCCCCCCCCCCTCGCCCCCTCTCGCCCCCCCTCGCCCCCCCGGCGGAGAAAGAGAAAAGGGGGCGGTCGCCGCAGCTCAGCAGCCGGCCAACAGGAAGGAGAGGGGTGGAGCCCCCTCGGCGGGTGTGACGGGAGGTCTTCGCAAGGCCGTGGAGATGTCAGACGGTGGAGGGAGCAGCCTTGCAGAGGTCGCAACCGGGTACCCGATACCCGTACCCTACCCGATACCCGGCTACCCGTACCCGGCCGGGTACGGGTAGCCGTTTGCGACCCTGGTGCGGCCGGGTACGGGTACGCCGTGAGTCACTGGTGAGTAACCGTTTGTCACTAATTTCCCAACGTCTTGACTCTTCTCACATTTCAAGTTCCTAGAATCAACCCACCCGCGCCTGCAACATGGCTTCATCCCAGAGGTCGCAATCGGGTACCCGTACCCTACCCGATACCCGGCCGGGTACGGGTAGCCGGGTATCGGGTAGGGTACGGGTACCCGTTTGCGACCCTGGTGCGGCCGGGTACGGGTACGGGTAAGGAATCAAAACCCGTTTGCGACCTCTGCGGTGTGCCCGGTGGAGGGCGCCCGGGGCCCAGGGAGATCCGGGGAGTAACCCCTTCTCCACCGTGAGCACGCTATTCTCATGGCGGTGATCGGGTGGTGGGGGGGCGGTGGTGTGTGGTATTTTACCACGTGTGAAGGCCCCGCTGAGCCAGGAGCGACCTGGCGTGTCGCAAGTGACGGCAGCCAAACATTGGAAGTGAGCACGTTTCTGCATTCGGCGGGGGGGGGGGGGGAGGGGGAGGGGACACCGGTGGACCCAGAAGAGAAAATCCACGCGACTGTGGAGAGAGAGAGAGAAGAGAGAGAGAGAGAGATGCAAACTCCAAATCTACAGGTCCAAACTGCGCAACGTTTTCGTAGTGCCCGGCACAGTGCGATTTTTTTCAATCGTTGCTAAGTCGGAGCACGTCGGTAACCACCTGTGAACGGCGTTTATTTTAATTTTTACGCGCGAGTATAACTACAACCCGGCTTTTACTGACCCCCGACCCCGGGACGATCGATGGGCTTTGTCGCCAAACCTCCCCGACGTTAAAAACCTCGCGAGCGAGAACCTCCCGAGAGCTGCCGTTTCCCGGCCGGCCCGCACACCGAGAGAGCGCGTGCGTCCCATCGTGTCGCTCAGGGGGGGTGGGGGCGGTGGTGGGGGGGGGGGCGGTGATGGTGGGGGGGAGCCTTCCCCGTGCCCGCCCCCCGCGGTGCATTACAGCGCCGTCCCGTTTCGCGCTACGCACGTGACACAGCGGCGGTCGTTTTTGCACGGGTCCCAACCTGCCCGGCCGCCTGGGGGAAAGTGTGCGCACGGACACACGGACGGACACACGGACGGACAGACGCACGCACGGAACGGACGGGTCTCCGCGGGTTTGGGTCGCCGCGCGCGGTGCCCGTCGCAGTACGTTCTGCGGCACGAGCGAGTTTCACTTTTTCGACCGCCGAGTTTTTTGCGCTCATTCACGGCGTCGCTCGCGCCGGCGAGGAAAACTTTCCATTTAAGGTCAGGCGGTATTAGCATGCGTTGAGCAAATGCTGCGGCGCGGAGCCCTGGGTAGGTGACTCACCGGCACACATCTCTCGCTCTCTCGCTCTCTCTCGTTTTTTTTTTATTCGCCGACCGTCTGCCGGCGTGAATGATGATTTCTCACTTAAACATTCCTCCCTCCCTCCCTCCCCACCCGCGCGCCCGTCACCAAACCCCGGAGCTCTGCTTGGTTTAGGGTTTTAATCCGCGCTCGTTTTTTGTTCGGATGAGTGGCATTTTTTGGCGGCCTTTTTATTGCGCGCGCCGGCTTTGTAATCCGAGCCCGAGCAGCTCCGTTTAAACAGTATCATTAGCAGCGCTCGCGCTGGCTTGGTGCGAGAGCGGGCGAGTGAGCGAGCGAGCATCGCATATTGATACGTACCCCCAAGTGCCCCCCACAAGCCCCCCACTTCCTCCTCCCCCTCGCTCGTGATTTACACGTTTGAAGTTTGCTGGACCAGCCAGCAAACAAAGGCAAAGATCCCCCGTATAGCCTTAACAGACTGTAGGGGCAAGTGCTGTTAGCGAGCACCGATGGAGGCCGGCAACGACGCACGAGGGGGTGGGTGGCCAGCACCACGCCCTACCGCCTTTGTCTCCCCAGTGGCGATGTTTATACATCGCACCAGGTACTCAGATCTTTGGACTGGCCTCCTCTCGCGAATAGCGGCACAGGCTCTATTAGTCCAGCAGCGGCAGCAGCAGCAGCAGCACGGTCCGCCTACTGCGACAAACCTTGGCAGGAGCCTCCTGAAAAGAGCCTCTTTGAGACTCGGCAGCGAGGCTTTTCCTGCGATCGCCAACGTGAACACGCGAGCTCCGTTCGTTGGCGTTCTCCCCCCCCCCCCTCTGCCCTCCGACCCGTACGATTTATTTTTTGTTGCTCCGCCAGGCCTCGACGTGACGTGAGCATTTAGCGGTGCAACGGCCGGCACGCTGGAGGCCACCGGGAGATCTCATCGAGCCGGTCGGCGGTACGGTTGGCCGATGGGCAGCTTTGTACGACGCGCATGCGGCGGGCGGGGGTCAAGTGTAGGGGGATGCTGCTCCCACTTGGTCGAAGTCACACCTGGCAAGTGCGGAAGAAGAGGAGGCCGCATGCCGAAGTGGGGAAGGACCCTTCTGCCTGCGTGCGATCGCGCGCGCGAGCTGTCTGCGGGGTTGCTGTCGTTTAGCTCTGCGTGCGTGCGCTGGTGCCCCGGGCAAACGCCACCGAGTTTCTCTTTCAGGAGGGTGCTGCCACATTGGGTTGTTGTCTCCAGTGGCGCGGGGTGGTCAGGTGCGGTGGTGGCGCTGGGGTGCGGGGGGGTGCAAGGCGCTACTGTGTGGCAGAGGTCGCAACCGGGTACCCGATACCCGTACCCTACCCGATACCCGGCTACCCGTACCTGGCCGGGTACGGGTACCCGTTTGCGACCCTGGTGCGGCCGGGTACGGGTACGGATAGGCCGTGAGTCACTGGTGAGTCACCGTTTTTCACTCATTTCGGGTAGGGTACGGGTACGGGTAGGGAACGGCTAGCCGTACCCGGCCGGGTACGGGTAACCATTTGTGACCCTGGTGCGGCCGGGTACTGGTACGGGTAAGGAATCAAAACCCGTTTGCGACCTCTGCTGTGTGGTAGTGGGTGGTAGTGGGTGGTAGTGGGTGGCACAAGGTGGCGCTAGGTGGTGCTAGGTAGCGCGTGGCGCTGTGTTCGCAGCAGAGACGTAATTCCGGCCGGGCCGATCGATGGGAATGGCTTTAGGCGGTGGTCCCCGCGGGCCGGGCGAGTGTGCGTCATCGGGGCCGCCGCGTCGCCTGGCGTTAACCCCGGCTGCTCGCACGGAGAGGCCCACGCGGCCCCGCCGCCCCCCCCCCCTCCTCCCCCACCGCGTCTCCCGGGGCCGCGTGGACACGGCCAGCTCGATCCCAACCTCCTCCTCACTCCTCCGCTTTTATGAACGTCTCTTGCGTCCTGTTTCTCCTACTCACTCACTCACTCCTACTCACTCCTACTACTCACTCACTCCTCCTACTCACTCACTCCTACTCTTCACTCCGTCTCCTCCTCCTCACTCACTCACTCCTACTCACTCACTCACTCCTACTCACTCACTCCTCCTACTCACTCACTCACTCCTACTCACTCCTCACTCTCTCACTCACTCCTCCTACTCACTCACTCCTACTCACTCACTCACTCCTACTCTTCACTCACTCACTCCTCCTACTCACTCACTCACTCCTACTCACTCACTCACTCCTACTCTTCACTCACTCACTCCTCCTACTCACTCACTCACTCCTACTCACTCACTCCTCCTACTCACTCACTCACTCCTACTCACTCCTCACTCTCTCACTCACTCCTCCTACTCACTCACTCCTACTCACTCACTCACTCCTACTCTTCACTCACTCACTCCTCCTACTCACTCACTCACTCCTACTCACTCACTCACTCCTACTCTTCACTCACTCACTCCTCCTACTCACTCACTCACTCCTACTCACTCACTCCTCCTACTCACTTCACTCACTCCTACTCACTCCTCACTCTCTCACTCACTCCTCCTACTCACTCACTCCTACTCACTCACTCACTCCTACTCTTCACTCACTCACTCCTCCTCCTCACTCACTCACTCCTACTCACTCACTCACTCCTACTCTTCACTCACTCACTCCTCCTACTCACTCACTCACTCCTACTCACTCACTCCTCCTACTCACTCACTCACTCCTACTCACTCCTCACTCTCTCACTCACTCCTCCTACTCACTCACTCCTACTCACTCACTCACTCCTACTCTTCACTCACTCACTCCTCCTACTCACTCACTCACTCCTACTCACTCACTCACTCCTACTCTTCACTGTCTCCTCCCTTCTTCCCACCTCCTCCTCCTACTACTCACTCACTCACTCCGACTCTTCACTCCGTCTCCTCCCTCCTTCCCACCTCCTCCTCCTCCTCACTCACTCACTCATTTACTCTTCACTCCGTCTCCTCCCTCCTTCCCACCTCATCCTCCTTCCACTACTCCTCACCCTCCTCCTCCCCCCACTCCTCCTCACCCCCCCCCCCCCGCACGCCCACCCAGCACAGCTGCAGCGATGCGATAAATGGTCACGACTCCGGGGGGGCGGTGGGGGGGGGTCACGATTAGTTTCGAGAATCGGTAGATTTACTTAGTTCCTCCAAATTGTGTTGTTACACAATGTACTTGTTTCTCTGTCCGTCTGTCTTGTGCGTGTCCTGTCTGTCTGTCTCACTTGGACTGCGCGTGCCTCGCTTGAATCGCCTGTCATCCCCCTCCCTCCCTCCGTGGTTTCATGAGCGTCTCCTACGCCGCGCCGTTTCTCCTTTGCGTCGTCGTTGTCGCCGTCCCTTCATCTGTCGGTGCCTCTCGTTCTCGCCGCGTCGCCTCTCGTCTCGTGGATTGAATTTTCGGACCGCCCCCCCTCTCTCTCCTCGCTTGTTTCTGCTCCCTTATGTTTTATTTATCCGCCTTTGCGTTCCGCCCGCCCTGGTCGCGTCGTTTGCCGTGCATTCGTTTGCCGTGCATTCGTTTGCCGTGCATTCGTTTGCCGTGCATTCGTTTGCCGTGCATTCGTTTGCCGTGCATTCGTTAACGCGCGCCTTGAATGTAACGCGAGGCGTACCGTCGGCGCATGTCGCACCGACGGGGATTCTCGCTCGCGGCCGCGGTTTCGAAGCGTGCGTCGCGTCGGCCGCGACAAGTCGATGCGTCGTTGACACCCCGACGGCAAACGGACGGTTGGGCAGGCACGCACATCGAGCAGTTTCCTGCCCATGCCAGCAACGAGAACACGTGAACAGCCTGGGAGACGGTGGTGGAAATTTCCTGCGTTCCTATGACGGGGGCGAGTCGATCCACAAGGCGGCCACCGTTGACTCGTGCACAAAGTGGTACCTATTTCATCGCCGCGCGCTTGTGTGTGTGTGTGTGTAGGGAGCGATTTAGCACGCTGCGCTACCGACCCGGCGACCCGAGTTCAATTACCGCTCGCCGCCACCAACAGCAGTGACGATTATCTGAACCGGTCCTGGGCCTCCCCTAGGTTGACTCTGCCTCAAATGAGTACCTGGTGCGGTGTGTAAATATCTCCACTGGGGAGACAAAGGCGGCCACCCACCCCCCGCGTGTACCGTGCCGTGCCGGCCTTCATACTTGCTTGCTCACAGCACTTGCCCCAAACGACTGTTGAGTCGTGTGTATGTATCTGTGCTGAGTTGTGTGTGTGTGTGTCTGTGTTGAGTTGTATGTATGTATCTGCGCTGAGTCGTGTGTGTGTATCTGTGCTGAGTCGTGTGTATGTATCTGTGCTGAGTCGTGTGTGTGTGTCTGTGTTGAGTTGTATGTATATATCTGCGCTGAGTCGTGTGTGTGTATCTGTGCTGAGTCGCGTGTGTGTGTGTCTGTGCTGAGTTGTATGTATGTATCTGCGCTGAGTTGTGTGTATGTATCTGCGCTGAGTCGTGTGTGTGTGTGTCTGTGCTGAATTGTATGTATGTATCTGTGTTGAGCCGTGTGTGTATCTGTGCTGAGTCGTATGTATGTATCTGCGCTGAGTCGTGTGTATGTATCTGTGCTGAGTCGTGTGTATGTATCTGCGCTGGGTCGTGTGTATGTATCTGCGCTGAGTCGTGTGTATGTATCTGCGCTGGGTCGTGTGTATGTATCTGCGCTGGGTCGTGTGTATGTATCTGCGCTGAGTCGTGTGTATGTATCTGTGCTGAGTTGTGTGTATGTATCTGCGCTGAGTCGTGTGTATGTATCTGTGCTGAGTCGTGTGTATGTATCTGCGCTGAGTCGTGTATATGAATATGTGCTGAGTTGTATGTATGTATCTGTGCTGAGTCGTGTGTGTGTATCTGTGCTGAGTCGTGTGTATGTATCTGTGCTGAGTCGTGTGTGTCTGTGATGAGTTGTATGTATGTATCTGCGCTGAGTCGTGTGTGTGTGTGTGTCTGTGCTGAGTTGTGTGTATGTATCTGTGCTGAGTCGTGTGTGTGTGTGTCTGTGCTGAGTTGTATGTATGTATCTGTGCTGAGTTGTGTGTATGTATCTGCGCTGAGTCGTGTGTGTTTGTATCTGCGCTGAGTCGTGTGTATGTATCTGTGCTGAGTCGTGTGTGTGTGTGTGTCTGTGCTGAGTTGTATGTATGTATCTGTGCTGAGTCGTGTGTGTGTATCTGTGCTGAGTCGTGTGTGTGTGTGTCTGTGCTGAGTTGTATGTATGTATCTGCGCTGAGTCTGTGTGTGTGTGTCTGTGCTGAGTCGTGTGTATGTATCTGTGCTGAGTCGTGTGTGTGTGTGTGTCTGTGCTGAGTTGTATATATGTATCTGCGCTGAGTCGTGTGTGTGTGTGTGTCTGTGCTGAGTTGTGTGTATGTATCTGTGCTGAGTCGTGTGTGTGTGTGTCTGTGCTGAGTTGTATGTATGTATCTGTGCTGAGTTGTGTGTATGTATCTGCGCTGAGTCGTGTGTTTGTATCTGCGCTGAGTCGTGTGTTTGTATCTGCGCTGAGTTGTGTGTGTGTGTATGTATCTGCGCTGAGTCGTGTGTGTGTGTATGTATCTGCGCTGAGTCGTGTGTATGTATCTGTGCTGAGTCGTGTGTGTGTGTGTCTGTGCTGAGTTGTATGTATGTATCTGTGCTGAGTTGTATGTATGTATCTGCGCTGAGTTGTGTGTATGTATCTGCGCTGAGTCGTGTGTGTTTGTATCTGCGCTGAGTTGTATGTATGTATCTGTGCTGAGTTGTATGTATGTATCTGTGCTGAGTTGTGTGTATGTATCTGCGCTGAGTCGTGTGTGTTTGTATCTGCGCTGAGTCGTGTGTGTGTGTATGTATCTGCGCTGAGTTGTGTGTATGTATCTGCGCTGAGTCATGTGTATGTATCTGTGCTGAGTCGTGTGTGTGTGTATGTATCTGCGCTGAGTCGTGTGTGTGTGTATCTGTGCTGAGTCGTGTGTGTGTGTATGTATCTGCGCTGAGTTGTGTGTATGTATCTGCGCTGAGTCGTGTGTGTGTGTATCTGCGCTGAGTTGTGTGTATGTATCTGCGCTGAGTCGTGTGTGTGTGTATCTGCGCTGAGTTGTGTGTATGTATCTGCGCTGAGTCGTGTGTGTGTGTATCTGCGCTGAGTCGTGTGTGTGTGTATCTGTGCTGAGTCGTGTGTGTATCTGCGCTGAGTTGTGTGTATGTATGTATCTGCGCTGAGTCGTGTGTGTGTGTATCTGCGCTGAGTCGTGTGTGTGTGTATCTGTGCTGAGTCGTGTGTGTATCTGCGCTGAGTTGTGTGTATGTATGTATCTGCGCTGAGTCGTGTGTGTGTGTATCTGCGCTGAGTTGTGTGTATGTATCTGCGCTGAGTCGTGTGTGTGTGTATCTGCGCTGAGTCGTGTGTGTGTGTATCTGTGCTGAGTCGTGTGTGTGTGTATCTGCGCTGAGTCGTGTGTGTGTGTATCTGCGCTGAGTCGTGTGTGTGTGTATCTGTGCTGAGTCGTGTGTGTGTGTATCTGCGCTGAGTCGTGTGTGTGTGTATCTGTGCTGAGTCGTGTGTGTGTGTGTATCTGCGCTGAGTTGTGTGTATGTATGTATCTGCGCTGAGTCGTGTGTATGTATCTGCGCTGAGTCGTGTGTGTGTGTATCTGCGCTGAGTCGTGTGTGTGTGTATCTGTGCTGAGTCGTGTGTGTATCTGCGCTGAGTCGTGTGTGTGTGTATCTGTGCTGAGTCGTGTGTGTATCTGCGCTGAGTTGTGTGTATGTATGTATCTGCGCTGAGTCGTGTGTGTGTGTGTCTGTGCTGAGTTGTTTGTGTGTATCTGCGCTGAGTCGTGTGTGTGTATGTATCTGTGCTGAGTCGTGTGTGTGTGTATGTATCTGCGCTGAGTCGTGTGTGTGTGTGTATCTGCGCTGAGTCGTGTGTGTGTGTATCTGTGCTGAGTCGTGTGTGTGTGTGTATCTGCGCTGAGTTGTGTGTATGTATCTGCGCTGAGTCATGTGTATGTATCTGCGCTGAGTCGTGTGTATGTATGTATCTGCGCTGAGTCGTGTGTGTGTGTGTATCTGTGCTGAGTCGTGTGTGTGTGTGTATCTGCGCTGAGTCGTGTGTGTATCTGCGCTGAGTTGTGTGTGTGTGTGTATCTGCGCTGAGTCGTGTGTGTATCTGCGCTGAGTTGTGTGTGTGTGTGTATCTGCGCTGAGTCGTGTGTGTATCTGCGCTGAGTTGTGTGTGTGTGTGTATCTGCGCTGAGTCGTGTGTGTATCTGCGCTGAGTTGTGTGTGTGTGTGTATCTGCGCTGAGTCGTGTGTGTGTGTCTGTGTTGAGTTTGTGCATCTGTCCCTCTCCATTTGCGCGTCCAATCCGGCAAGATGAATTATTTCCCGAGGCCTTCTCCCCTCTTAATCCTGCAGAGCCTTGGCAAGCGTCTTGGGCGGAATCGCGTAAAGGTCGTGCCGTGCTCTGCACGGGTCGTTATTCATCTCTTTCCAGTTGTGGAGGAGGGTTTTCTTTTTTTGGAAGCAACTTGGTTTTTCTTAAGCGGTGGTGGTGGTGCTGGTGGTGGTGGCGGTGGCGGTGGTGTCTGGCAAGGCCCAGAATGTGAATGTCCCTTTTCTGGCCCCCCGACCTCCCACTACCACTTTTCCCCTCCACCCACTCTGCCCCCCACACTACCACGTCACCCACCCCACTACCACCGTCACCCGCCCCACTACCACCGTCCCCCCCCCCACACTACCATCACCCACCCCCCCACAACCCCCCCCCCCACTCCCCCCCCCCCACTACCATCGTTCCCACCCCCCCACACTACCACCTTTTCCCCCTCACTACCACCGCCCCCCCCCCCCCGAACATTACCGTCGCCCACCCCCCCACTACCCCCCCCCACTACCATCGTTCCCACCCCCCCCCCACACTCCCATCGCCCACCCCTCACTACCCCCCCCACTCCCCCCCCCCACTACCATCGCCCCCCTCCCCACTACCCCCCCCACTCCCCCCCCCACTACCACCGCCCCCCTCCCCACTACCCCCCCCACTCCCCCCCCCACTACCATCGCCCCCCTCCCCCACCCTTGTGGCACCCGCCGCCACGTGCCTGGCTGCTCGCTGCCCGACTGCAGAGACGCGGAGTTGGCGACGGTGGTGGCGGTGGGTGGGCAGGGGTGGGGTGATTGGTGGGGGGGGGGCGAGCGGAGGGGGTAGAAATAATTAAATAATGCGGGAGCTCCCCCCCTCCCCACTTCAAAAAATATTCATTTGATGAGTTTTTCTCCGACCCCCCCCCCCCGTCTCTTCTGCTGCTGCTTGGTAGTGGAGTTTGTGAGATGAAAAAGAAATGAAATGAAGCGGGCGGCAGGAGATCTCTCTCCCTCACCTCGTTGCCGCGCCTCCTTGAGGGGGCCACTCGCAATGCCCCCCCCCCTCCCTCCCCACACACCTCCTTGAGGGGGCCACTCGCAAGGCCTCCCCACACCTCCTTGAGGGGGCCACTCGCAAGGCCCCCCCCTCTCCCTCCCCACACACCTCCTTGAGGGGGCCACTCGCAAGGCCTCCCCACACCTCCTTGAGGGGGCCACTCGCAATGCCCCCCCCCCCCTCCCCACACACCTCCTTGAGGGGGCCACTCGCAAGGCCCCCCCCTCTCCCTCCCCACACCGCCTTGAGGGGGCCACTCGCAAGGCCCCCCCTCCCAACACACCTCCTTGAGGGGGCCACTCGCAAGGCCCCCCTCCCAACACACCTCCTTGAGGGGGCCACTCGCAAGCCCCCCCTCCCAACACACCTCCTTGAGGGGGCCACTCGCAAGCCCCCCCTCCCAACACACCTCCTTGAGGGGGCCACTCGCAAGGCCCCCCCCCCCCCCTCCCCACACCTCCTTGAGGGGGCCACTCGCAAGGCCCCCCCCCCCTCCCCACACCTCCTTGAGGGGGCCACTCACAAGCCCCCCCCCCCTCCCCACACCTCCTTGAGGGGGCCACTCGCAAGGCCCCCCCCCCTCCCCACACCTCCTTGAGGGGGCCACTCGCAAGGCCCCCCCACTCCCTCCCCACACCTCCTTGAGGGGGCCACTCGCAAGCCCCCCCCCCCTCCCCACACCTCCTTGAGGGGGCCACTCGCAAGCCCCCCCCCCCTCCCCACACCTCCTTGAGGGGGCCACTCGCAAGGCCCCCCCCTCTCCACACCTCCTTGAGGGGGCCACTCGCAAAGCCCCCCCCTCTCCACACCTCCTTGAGGGGGCCACTCGCAAGCCCCCCCCCCTCCCCACACCTCCTTGAGGGGGCCACTCGCAAGGCCCCCCCCTCTCCACACCTCCTTGAGGGGGCCACTCGCAAGGCCCCCCCCCTCCCCACACCTCCTTGAGGGAGCCACTCGCAAGGCCCCCCCCCTCTCTCCACACCTTGAGGGGGCCACTCGCAAGGCCCCCCTCCCCACACCTCCTTGAGGGGGCCACTCGCAAGCCCCCCCTCCCAACACACCTCCTTGAGGGGGCCACTCGCAAGGCCCCCCTCCCAACACACCTCCTTGAGGGGGCCACTCGCAAGGCCCCCCTCCCAACACACCTCCTTGAGGGGGCCACTCGCAAGGCCCCCCTCCCCACACCTCCTTGAGGGGGCCACTCGCAAGCCCCCCCTCCCAACACACCTCCTTGAGGGGGCCACTCGCAAGGCCCCCCCTCCCAACACACCTCCTTGAGGGGGCCACTCGCAAGCCCCCTCTCCCAACACACCTCCTTGAGGGGGCCACTCGCAAGGCCCCCCTCCCCACACCTCCTTGAGGGGGCCACTCGCAAGCCCCCCCTCCCAACACACCTCCTTGAGGGGGCCACTCGCAAGGCCCCCCTCCCAACACACCTCCTTGAGGGGGCCACTCGCAAGCCCCCCCTCCCAACACACCTCCTTGAGGGGGCCACTCGCAAGGCCCCCCTCTCCACACCTCCTTGAGGGGGCCACTCGCAAGGCCCCCCACCCTCCCCACACCGCCAGCCGCCCTGCAAGTAGCGCGCACTTTTGCCGCTTCTCGCTCAAGCGCATGAATGAAAGTAATAATGGTGATGCTGATGATGCTGATGATGATGATGTAAAATAATAATATTAAATAATAATAAAACAAAACCCGCCGGGCCGTACCCCACCGCCCGACGGCTCGGTTGGAGAGGGAGAGAGGGAGGGAGAGAATAAATAAATAAATGAAAATAAAAAAAGCAAGCCGGCTCGGTTGACGAATTTGTCCGACGCCATTCTCGTTAAGGAAATTAACGCCGGTGCCAGGATCTCTGCGCCCCCCCCCTTCCCCTCCACGCCGCGGTTATTGCAGCGATCCGTCACGGATCTCCGGCCCCATCGGCAGCGCCGGCTCTCCTCGCACCGCTCGCTGCCCCCCCCCCCTCCGGGTAGAACAGCTCCCTAATTAAAAAATCTATATTGGACGTAAATAACGGCATCGGCTTGGTAGCCACGGGCGGCCAGCGCCGCTGCTCGCGGGACGTGTTCTGCCGGTGCCGGCCAGATGGGCTGGAGCGTGCGGCCGCCCCCCCCCCCACCCCACCCACCAACCCACGCTCACTCAAGACGCTAACCCTCAAATTAACAACGATGCCATTTGTTTAACACCCCCCTCTCTCCCCATTCTCACCGGGACGACGCTGCTGCTGCTGTTGCTGCAGCGGTCGGCACGCTCGCAAGGCCCCCCCCCCTCCCAACACACCTCCTTGAGGAGGCCACTCGCAAGGCCCCCCCCACCTCTCCCCACCTCCTTGAGGGGGCCACTCGCTACCGCTACCGTTACCGCACCCCCCCACCGTGCAATCCATCGGTTAGACGATCAGCATGTCGGGTGGCGGTGGGTTGTGCGTATGTACGTACGTGTTGGAACTTTTTTCGCGCCGCCGCACGTAGCCAACCGTGATAATCGGAGGTGCGGGAGAAGTCACGTAGAAGGGAAATAATAAAATAACAAAAATAAAACATAATAAAATACAATTCTCACGACGTTTCAGCCACAACGCAAGCAGCCGTCCTCAGGTGAAGAACAGGTCTGTATTTCAGATGCTGTCTTCTCGACAGACCTGTTCTTCACCTGAAGGACGGCCGCTTGCGTTGTGGCCGAAACGTCGTGAGAATTGTATTTTATTATGTTTTATTTTTATTATTTTATTACTTCCATTCTACGTGACTTTACCGAAAGAACCAAGAAGATGAATCCCTGCAGTCACGAAAGCTTTACATCGAAATTTAAACTAAACTTCGTTGAACTTCTTTCGCACTGCCGCACGTAGCCATCCGTGATAATCGGAGGTGCGGGGGGGGTAGGGGTTAAAACAAAATGTGGGTGAACGCACGTTGTCCAAGCCAACTGACCAGCGTGGAAGAGTAGGCCAACTACGATCCAGAGGGGATGCGGGCGGCCGAGCGAGCGCTCCAGCGCGGGGAGGCCGCTTTCGCGAGCAGTGATGCGAACGAGTGAGCGTGCAAATAGCGCAAGGCCTTTTGCCCCCACCTCCACCACCAATCCCCTCTTTTACCTCCTGTCAATCCCGGAAGAGCGGCGCCCGGTCTCTAAAGTCTTGATGAGGAAGCTGCTGCTGCTAGCGCCGGGGACGTTTCGTCCAATTCCTCGCTCGTTAAGGAGACGCTTGTTTTTAAATCCTTTATATTAAGTTCGCTTGCTTGCTTGCTTGCGCGCTTACGACCGTGCAAATCTTTCGGTCGTTTTTTAACCCACTTCCCGTGATCCAATCGAGCTGACATTTTGCACACAGACTCGTTGTGCGAGACAATTTCTTTTCGTGAAAAATTTTTTCTCCAAAATTTTCCACTTTTTAGGAAAAAAAGAATTTCATATTTAATTTAAAATACCAATGTGATGAAAATGAAACTCTTACTCAAGAAAAACAGAAATGAATAATAAAATAAAACCGATGCCACGCGTATAAAGGATTTATAGTCAAAAACTTTGTTTTTACGGGTTAATTTTTTTGTTTTGCCGTTGGCCGAGCGAGGGGGAGAGTCACCGGGAGAAACCGCGTCCGGGGGGGGGGGGGGAGGGGAGGGAGCAGAGACGATCTTGTTGCCTAAACACAGTGCCCCCCACACCCCCCCCCCCCCCCCCCAGGTGACACGCTGGGGGGGTGGGGGTCGTGGACCGTGTACTCGCCCGGGCACCGGCGCATGCTCCCTCCGCGGCTTGTGGCGCTTGCCAGCGGATCTGCTAATATGTTCGGCCGTAATAACGACGTTGTAACGCGCAAAATGATGACGCCTCCTCCCCGCTGCGTGGCGCAGGGGGGAGGCGTGCAGGTGCTGCCCTGCAATTTCCTCCGCTCTCGCCCCGCTGGACTCTCTCCAAGCAGAAGCGCTTGCGTAGAGAGTTCCCTCGGCCGGGGAGATGTTAACCACCTCGCCTGCTGCTATACATTTGGAGGCTGCGTGTTTCAGAGGTCGCAACCGGGTACCCGATACCCGTACCCTACCCGATACCCGGCTACCCGTACCCGGCCGGGTACAGGTACCCGTTTGCGACCCTGGTGCGGCCGGGTACGGGTAGGCCGTGAGTCACTGGTGAGTCACCGTTTGTCACTCATTTCCCAACGTCTTGTCTCTTCTCACAATTCAAGTTCCTAGAATCAACCCACCCGCGCCTGCAACATGGCTTCATCCCAGAGGTCGCAATCGGGTACCCGATACCCGTACCCTACCCGTACCCAGCCGGGTACGGGTAGCCGGGTATCGGGTAGGGTACGGGTACGGGTATCCGTTTGCGACCCTGGTGCGGGCGGGTACGGGTAAGGAATCAAAACCCGTTTGCGACCTCTGGCGTGTCTCTCTCTCTTTCTCTCCCCGTGGTCGGGTGGATTTTTCTCCGGGTCATGTGGAAGTTTTTTTCCCTCCACATTGCTTTTGTTGAGCTGTCACTTGTGGCCAGGTCGCCTCTGAAAAAGAGCTGCGTAGCTCAGTGGGTGCCTTGGCTGGTCAAATAAAACTAGAAATAGTGCAGGCGTGCGAGCCTTGACAAATAATAATTGGCGCGTTCAACGCGCGTACACCAGGTGGCCAGTCGATTCGTCTTGCTCCGTCGGCTGGTGGAGGTGCTTGACGACACAATTTCGATTACTAAAATTGCATTTAGGGCCATCAGCCCCCCACGGTCCATTCTTTGTTGAGCTGATTCGAAAACCGCCCAGGGCTCTGCACGGAGAGAACAAATGCCACTCGAAAACATTGGAACAGGATACCATTGGGTAGTGGGTGAACTTTTGAGGGCCGAGAAGATAGGGAGACCGATAGAACGCGGAGATTGATGCGGAGAGACATCGATGAGAGACAGATACGGAGGCAAAGAGTTACAGATGGACATCGATACAGACAGACGGACAGAAAGGAGAGCAATAGGGAGAGACACAGGGAGAGAGACTGAGGATAGATACACGTAGAGTGAGGAGAGAGACGGAGAGAGGGTGAGGAGAGAGACGGAGCGAGTTTGCATGTGTCTCTCCCCGTGCTTGCGTGGATTTTTCCCCGGGTCCTCCGGTTTTCCCCTCCCACAATTCAGAACAAAGCGTTTAGCGCAGTGGTTCTTAACCTGGGGGTATGCGAGATGCCCCCCTTCTGAGGTGTTAAGAACCACTGGTTTTCGAGTTAAAGCCTCTTCTTGTTATTGTGGGTGACCCCCGACCCCTGGCTTTGGCGATTGGCAACTGCTGTCGGCTTCGTTGTCGCGAGGTGCCCCCAGACGTTGACGGCACGGCGGGGCAGAGCCTGCAAGCGGTCTCGTAGTTGGCGGGGCGGGGGCCGACGGTCGATCGCTTCCCCCCCAGCCGGGCGGCCCGCGGGCGATTTCGCTCGTTGGGTTCCGTGCACTGCCGGCGCGCGCCGACGCACGCTCCCGTTCCAGCGGCCTCGCCGGGGGGAGAGGCCTTTCACGTTCGCCGCGACGCGGGCGGCCACCGCGCCGGCGGTGTTTTGCCAGGGCGGGCCGCCGTGGGGGGTCCCGGAAACCTGCGAACCTCCGCAGACGAGCGGCCCGACGTCTTTCAAAACGGCGGTGCGAGCGAGCAGTGGGTCGGCGTGCCGCTCACCGCGTGCCACCGTGTGCCACCGTGTGCCACCGTGTGCCACCGCGTGCCGGCCTTGGTGGGCGCCCGCCGTCCCGTTAAAGGGCCGCCCCCTCGGGGTTTTGACCTGTCGTTGTTGGCGTCGTCGCGTGCCCGCAGGCGACGGGCCGGCTGGAGCGGTGCACGGCGGCGGCTCGCGCACGGCGGGAGCACATGGAGGAGCGGCGGCGCGCCGTGGAGACGCGGCTCAAGGACAACACGGAGCGGCTCAGGGCGCGGGTCGCGGAGGCCGTGCTGCCCTCGGACGGGCACGACGTCGCCCTCTCGCAGGTGGGAGAGACGCACCACGGGGGGGGGGGTGGGGGGGCGGCGGCTTCACTTGGGCCGTCGGCTCGCCGCGCTGCCCCCGTCGCTCGATTCGGCAACGGGGGGCCCCGTCCTCAAAACGAGTACCCGGTTTGCCGCCGGGATGATGGTGATGGTGATGATGGTGGTGGTGATGATGATGGTGATGATGGTGGTGGTGATGATGATGATGGTGGTGGTGATGGTGATGATGGTGATGGTGATGATGGTGGTGGTGATGATGATGATGGTGGTGGTGATGATGATGATGATGGTGGTGATGATGATGGTGGTGGTGATGATGGTGGTGGTGATGATGATGGTGGTGGTGAAGGTGATGATGGTGGTGATGATGGTGATGATGATGGTGATGATGATGGTGATGATGATGGTGATGATGATGGTGATGATGATGGTGGTGATGGTGGTGAAGATGGTGATGATGGTGGTGGTGATGGTGATGATGGTGATGATGATGATGATGGTGTTGTGCGGTGCTGGCCACGTCGGCCTCGGCGGGGTCTTTGTCTTTGGAGCGGCGTCGCGGGAATCCGGCGGCGACCCGAGTTCGATTCCCGCTCGACGGCGAACAACAACAACAACAATAATTCTTGAACGTGTCCCACGCGGCGTGCAGTTGCTGGCTCTGGGCGTGAGCGGCATGCAGCACGAGCAGGAGGCGGGGGGCCTGCGCGAGTGCCTGCAGCACGCCGGGCGGCTCGCTCGACTGCACGACACGGACCGCCAGCACACGGAGCGGTAAGCCGCGTGCGTACGTGTGTGCACGTGTGTGTGTGTGTGTGCGTGTGTACCTGGTGCAATGTGTAAACATTGCCAATGGGGAGACAAAGGCGGCCGGGCGGGGTGCTGGCCACCCACCCCCTCGTGTGACGTGCCGGCCTTCATCGGTGCTGCTCGCTAACAGCACTTGCCCCAACAGTCTGTTACAGGCTACACGGGGGATCTTTGTGCGCGCGTATGCGCACAGTTTGACGCTTTTGTGCCGTCGGGTTTCGCGTGGAGACCTCGTCCGTTCGGAGCTCTCGCAGCACGCAACCTCCCCCAACTCCGTGTTTGTGAGTGGCCCGCAGAAGGAGACTTCCAACATCCTTTTCCGAGTGACCCCCCCCCCCCCCGCCGTCATCTCGCACTGCCGGTGGTGGTGGGGAGGGGGGGGGGTGGCGGCTTTCCTTGGGGCCTTCCCGCCCGGCTCTGGCACCGACAGTAACCGCCGCCGCGTGGCGGGTTGCAAGCCCCGCGCTTTTGAACTCTCTGTGGTGGATGTGACCTTCCCGCTGCATTAATTCCGCCCACCCATGGCTTGCTCCCACGCTCCCCCCCCACGTGGTTCTTACCGTGGTGGGTGTTATTCTCGCGGTCGCGCCTACGCTGCCTCTTCCGCAGAAGCGCCGTGCGTGTCTTCTTGGTTCTTTCGGTAAAGTCACGTAGAATGGAAATAATAAAGTAATCAAAAAAAACATAATAAAATACAATTCTCACGACGTTTCGGCCACAACGCAAGCAGCCGTCCTCAGGTGAAGACCAGGTCTGTCGGGGAGACAAAACATTTTTTTTAACCACCGTGCGTGTGTTTGCGCCGTGCGTGTGTGTTGCTGCTGAGGTGCGGCGGTTAGCGCTACGCTGCGCCGCGAACCCGGCGACCCCAGTTCGATTCCCCGCTCACGGCCGACACCGATGACGATTATCTGAGCCGGTCCTGGGTCGACTCAGCCTGAAATGAGTACCCGGTGTGGTGGGTAAACATCGCCACCGGGGGAGACAAAGGTGGCTGAGCGTGGTGTGCCGTTCTGGCCTTCACAGGTGCTCGCTAACAGCACTTGCCCCAACAGTCTGTTGAGGCTATGCGGTGGATCTTTTGTTTTCTTTGTTGTGTGTGGGGGTAATGCTCTGCGAACCGGCGAGCAGAGTTCGACTCCCGCTCACGGCCAACACCTTAAATGAGCTCCTGGTGCTCTGTGTCCACCCACGCCCTCGTGTGCCACAGTGCCGGCCTTCGTAGGTGATGCTCACTAACAGCACTTGCCCCAACGGTCTGTTAAGGCTACACGTGGTGGAGGGGGATGTTTGTGTACGTGTGCGTGCGAACCGTGATCCCCATCCGCGCGCGTGCCCCGCCCCTCGCCGGCTCAATGAGGCTCACCGCGGCGGTGGCTGCGGTGGGACCGGAGCGGCACACGGCCGGCCCTCCCCTCCGGCTGCCCCGCCGACGGGGCCCGACCGGGGACGCTCCCGCGATGCGCGTGGCCGCCGGGCCAACAGACAGATCGCCTTCCCCGACTCCCGGTTGCCCTGATCAGCCTCGGAATTGATTGAATTCCACCCCCACCCTCCCCCCCTCGCTGTTGTAGACTTGGGATGCGATCTCGCCGCTGGAAGACGGCACGACGTAGAGATCCTTGAATCTGTCTGTGTGGATCTGTTGGGGTGGTACGTGCGTGCGCGTGTTTGAGCGTGTGTGTGTGTGCACGCGTGTGTGTGTGTGCACGGGTGTGTGTGTGTGTTTGTGTGCGTGTGTGTGTGTGCACGGGTGTGTGTGTATGTTTGTGTGTGCGCGTGTGTGCGTGCGTGTGTGCGTGTGTGTGTGCACGGGTGTGTGTGTATGTTTGTGTGTGCGCGTGTGTGTGCACGCGTGTGTGCGTGTGTGTGTGTGCACGGGTGTGTGTGTATGTTTGTGTGTGCGCGTGTGTGCGCGCGTGTGTGTGTGTGCACGGGTGTGTTTGTGTGTGCGTGTGTGTGTGCACGCGTGTGTGTGTGCGCGTGTGTGTGCACGCGTGTGTGTGTGTGTGCACGGGTGTGTGTGTGTTTGTGTGTGCGTGTGTGTGCGCACGCGTGTGTGCACGTGCACGCGTATGTGCGCGTGTGTGTATGTTTGTGTGTGTATGTTTGTGTGTGTGTGCACGCATGTTTGTGTGTGTGTGTGTATGTGTGTGTTTGCGTGTGTGTGCGCACGCGTGTGTGTGTATGTTTGTGTGTGTGTTTGTGTGTGTGCGCGTGTGTGTGTGCACGCATCTTTGTGTGTGTATGTTTGTGTGTGTGTATGTGTGTGTGTGTGCACGCGTGTGTATGTGTGTGTGCGCATGCGTGTGTGCGTGTGTGTGCCCCCGGTGGGTTTTCTCCGCTGTTCTCCGGCTCCCTTCCACGTTGCGCTCGTTAGTCGCTGGGACCACCGACGCGTCGGCATCCTCCTCGTCAGCGACGCCCGCCGTTCTGCAAATAACGGGGCTCACCTCTTCTCTTCTTTGTTACGCGACTTTTTCCCAGTCCCGCCAAATTCAACAAAATAGTTTTGCCCACTCTCGTTCCGTGGTCGGCAAGCCGTAAAAAAAAAAAAAAACTAAAAAAATTGGCAAAACCGTCACCTCCGTCACGGCGCGCTGGGTTTTCGGACTGCTCGATGCGTCTGTTTTTTGCTCGGGCAGGTCGCGCCGACCCGGCTCCGTGCGTCGTCCCTCGTCCTCCCCCTAATGAAGCGTCAACCCCGCCGGCTGCGCTCGCTTCCCCAGCAAGCTGCAGTCGTTGGAACCGAGCGGGTTGTTTTTTGTGTTTGCGGGCGAAGGCGTGCGCGGTAATTGGGGCGAGTTCCCTGTTTCGTTTCACGGCGGCAGCGGCCGGGCGAGCGGGCGGGCGAGAGGGTGGTCGAGCGTGGTGATTTGAGCGAGCGGAGTTCGCAACTTCTTCACCTTTGGATAGTTTCTGCGGGCGGCGCTGCTGCACGGTCACGCGGGGGTGGGGGGGGGTTGTGGGGGGTGGGGGGGGGTTGGGGGGGGGGCTTCGGAGGGACCGCCCGCGTGCACGCGAAAGCATCGATTCCGGTTTATTTTTTGTTATTTCTACTCGCGGTCTTCGTCTTTGCCCCCCCCCCCCGCTGCTTCAACCGCGACCGTCCGCTGTGCCCGCCCCTGTCACCACCCCCCCCCCCCGCCCCCCCTCGTCACCCTGATGTGCGCCGTGCCGGCCTTCGCCTCCCCCGTAAGGCTGTAGTGAGGCGGGTACATCATCATAACCATCATCATCATCATTATCATCATCATCATCACCATTATTATCACCATCATCACCATCATTATCACCATCATCACCACCATCATTATCATCATAACCATCATCATCACTATCATTATCACCATCATTATCATCATCATCACCATCATCATCACCATCATTATCATCATCACCATCATCATCACCATCATCACCATCATTATCATCACCATCATCATCACCACCGTCATCACCATCATTATCACCGTCATTACCATCATCATCACCATCATCATCACCATCATCATCACCACCGTCATTATCACCATCATCATCATTATCATCACCATCATCACCACCATCGTCATTATCAATCGCCATTATCATCACCACCATCGTCACCATCATCATCACCATCATCGTCACCTGCGAGGCGAGAGTGTGAAACGCCGAGGTGACGGTGCGACGATGACGAGGGTTGACGTGTGCGCGCCGCGGCGAGTGGTGCCGTGATGCGTGCGACGCCGTCGCCTCTCGGGGGTGTGGGGGTGGTGGGGGGGGTGTGATGGGGGGGGTTGCCATCGGTTTGACCGAGACCGTCTTGCCGTTGACAATGGAGGTGTTTGGAGTCGGAGCGCGTAAATAACGAACGTGCGTCGTTCAACCTGCAGCCAACCTACACGGCCACCTGTCGCGTAAACAACACGTGGCCGATTCGTTTGTTCAGAGCAGCGCCGCACCGGGTCGTCGTGTGTCCGAGAGTTAAACCGCCACCACCCCCACCACCACCACCGCGTTTGCAATTCGAGTAGCCGTGGCGTTCCGCCGGCAATTACAACTTGGCATCATCATCATCGCGTTGTGGAGAAATTCTCCTGGGTTTACCCTCCAGCCGGTGTGTGCTTGCTGTGCTAGCCACGTTTCGTTTACGCTACGCAAACCCCCCCTTCCCCCCCGTACTAATAACGGCACGGCATTCACATCGATGCGACCGATCCCCCTGCCACGGGCAACGTTGCTCGCGAAATCTCTGCTGCGACGACCACGACTGCGCCTTGTTAAGCTGCTGGCTTGCCCTCGTCGCCAAAAGCCGATCGTTAAGCCCGCCGCCTCCGCCGCTCGGGGTTCCTGTGGCGTGGGCGGAACGGGCCTTGGGGGGGGTGGGGGGGTGGGACGGGAAGGCAAAGGGGGGCGGGGGGGGGGGTTAGGTCTAGACCAGTGGTTCTTAACCTTTAGCGCACGCCTTGTGCCCCTTTGTTTCTCAGTCGATGTTAATAACTGCATCGGGTTTGGTGTAACACGTAGGGGGCTTTCGCGATCAATGTCACCTGTAATGCAGGTTCTTTTTTGGGGTTGGATTGCGTAAATGAATGTGTCGTTAAAGCCGCCTGGGTGTGACGACGCAATGTGGCGGCCGCCTGATGAAGCTGGTCGTAATTCTAGATTTGAAGCTTTCGTGACTGCAAGGATTCATATTCGTAGGTTTTTTCGGTAAAGTCACGTAGGTAAAATAATGTAATTAATAAAAGTAAAATAAAAATTAAATAAAAATCACGACGTTTCGGAGGCAACACAAGCTTCCGTCTTCAGGTGGAACCGTCACAGCACGATTGCTGTACTTGATACACGATAGCTGTACTTGATACAGCAATCGTGCTGTGACGGTTCCACCTGAAGACGGAAGCTTGTGTTGCCTCCGAAACGTCGTGATTTTTATTTTATTTTACTTTTATTAATTTTAATTTTTTTAACCGGTTGTAATTACTGGCGGAACGTCGAACTCGGAACGTAAATGTTGTGGCTTGGCTCTCCAACACACAACCGCTGTGCCGTACTAGTGACGAATTGGTCACGTGCCGTTTACGTGACATTAACCGTACTAACTGGGCTGTGTCGGGTGGTGGCGGGTTTCACGACACATTTATATTGACGCTATCTCGATGCTTTACCTTCTAAATCTGTGCCAAGGGGCATCACGCACCCCAGGTTAAGCACCACTGCTCTTGACGATGGTGTATTTTGGTGGGGGGACGTGGTTCAGCCGCTGGGGCTAGCCGGTGACGTCTGTGCGCCGGGCAGCGCCGTCGTTGGCAGCACCTCGCATTGATGGAAGGAAGAACCGCTACGATCGCCTGAACAGAAATGTGCGAATCTTTGGTTTCTTTTACAACTCGCCGGCTTGCTGCTGCTGCCACCGCCGCCGCTGCTGCATAAAATCAAATTGTCCCCACGTGTCCAGGTGACACCTCCGCTTTGTTTGCGCTGCGAGTCGGGCGGTAGAGGGCACGAAGTTGTGATTTGTCGCGATGCAACCTGCAAGTTCAGACCCGCGGGGCGATGAACATCGGCGTTCGATGATGCGCGCGAGCGCGCGGTTATTCCGAACCAGCCCGCTCTGAACAGCCGCTCCGAACAGCCCGGGGGGCACGGCGGTTTTTCCAAACGTCGTGCCCGACGCGCTGCTATAAATAGCTGCGCGAGCATTTTGGCTTGCCAATAAACGCCTACGGGCACCGGCTGTTCCGAACGGACGCGTCCCGCATGCCGCGTCGCAGACGCTCGTTTCGAACCGGCGTCCGTGCCGCACGGTCTGAACGGTGGAATGGTGGAACGGTGGTACAACGGTGGAATGGTGTAACAACGGCGGAATGGTGGAACAACGGTGGAACGCGTGGAATGGTGGAACAGTGGAACGGTGGAACGATAGAATGCGTGAAATGGTGGAACAACGGTGGAATGGTAGAACAGTGGAATGGTGGAACAATGGTGAAAAGCATGGAACGTGCGATCGCTCGTACGGAGGAGGAGCACGCACGCGCACACGGACAGAATACACGCGACCCGTGATCCGCCACGTTTTAGCAAGCACTTCACATCTGTTCTCAACTTCAAACGGGTCGGGGAGGGGGTGGTGATGCATGCGAGGCAAACAGGGTGAGACACGGGGGCTCTGTGCAGCGGAATCGCGCGTTAGTTCGTTCCTTCGTTGATGCGGCGTAACTATTCGCGACGGGCCGGATGCTCGACTGCCCCCGATCCGGTCAGACCTCGGGGAGCTAAGCAGGAACACCCGAGCCTGGTTTTGGCGCGGCCGGAACACCGCACGAGCCGGCGCCGTGCGGCGTTCGTGCGTGCCCGCCGTTTCGATCGGCACTTCCACGGCGAATTGGCCAGACAATCCCGATGCAGATCTTTGATATCCGGGGGGGGCGGAGGTTCAAGCTGGATTTGGCTTCACCGGAGCGAAGAGAGCAGGAGGAGCGTCTTAATCCGCACGAGCGACCCCGGGGTGGGGGGTGGCAGGGCGGGGGTCACCAAGATGACAAAACCAACGACGTTCAGCGAAGCAGAGAGCAGTGGAGCAAAATTTGAAATCGTCAGCCAGCGAATATGCGACGGGCGAATTGCTCGGGGCGGAATATGCGACGGGCGGTCGCCACCGCGCACGTGTGAGGAAGGTTTCGTGTGCGGTCCGTGGTGAGATTGGCTTTCCCCGGTCAAAACGAAGACCACCGTTTTTATTCATACATTTCCAGGGATTAAATGTCATCGTTTACTCTACCCCCCCCCCCGCCGCCGCCAAACCAACCCGCACCACCTCCGCCCGGGGTTGACGTGGGAGTCTACTTCAGAAGTTTTGCCAACGACGGTGTGCTGTCGGGCAGCCGTGTAACCACACACGCTATGCGTCCGCTCTTTTTATATATATATATTTTTTTTTACACAAGAAGGCCCGCGGTTTTCTAATCCGAGATGGCCGGCCAGCCGGCCGGGCGGCCGCCCTCCCCCCGGTCATCTCGTGCGCGTGCGGAAGCCGCGCGTCAACCTTGAGGACAACCGCGAAAAAAACATCGATGTGCCGGCGTTTGCCGCGCTGGCAAGGGGGCGGAGACGGCGCGGCGGCGGCGAGAGCCGGGGACCTTGCGAGGAATGCGCAAACGGGAGTCAAGGTCCGACCGCTCGCACAAGCCGAGAGAGAGATGCGGAGGGTGGTGGGGAAGGGGGGGCGGTGGAGGAGGGGATTTGTTTATTTATTTTTTGTGGTCCCCCTCCTCTTCACAGCCCCCCCCTCCCCTCTCCTGCCTTTATGTTGTTCAATTATTCCCCCCCCCCCTCTCTCCGGAGGCCGCATTCTTGCGGTGCCGCTGGCCCCTTCGCGGTCAGGTTGAGCCAGGTGCTGAGCGCGTGTTCGCGAATATCTGAGTCGTGCTGCGAGGCGATGGGTGGCTGTTGTGTGCGTGTGTGTGTGTCAGTGGGTGGGAGTGTGTGTGTGTGTGTGTCAGTGGGTGGGTGTGTGTGTCTCAGTGGGTGGGAGTGTGTGTGTGTGTGGGTGGGTGTGTGTGTGTGTGTCAGTGGGTGGGAGTGTGTGTGTGTGTCAGTGGGTGGGGGCTTGTGTGTGTGTCTCAGTGGGTGGGAGTGTGTGTGTGTGTCTCAGTTGGTGTATGTGTGTGTGTCAGTGGGTGGGGGATTGTGTGTTTGTGTGTCAGTTGGTGTATGTGTGTGTGTCAGTGGGTGGGGGATTGTGTGTTTGTGTGTGTCAGTGTGTGGGGGATTGTGTGTGTGTGTGTGTCAGTTGGTGAGTGTGTATGTGTGTGTGTCAGTGGGTGGGGGATTGTGTGTATGTGTGTCAGTTGGTGTATGTGTGTGTGTCAGTGGGTGGGGGATTGTGTGTATGTGTGTCAGTTGGTGTATGTGTGTGTGTGTGTCAGTGGGTGGGGGATTGTGTGTATGTGTGTCAGTTGGTGTATGTGTGTGTGTGTCAGTGGGTGGGGGCTTGTGTGTTTGTGTGTCAGTTGGTGTATGTGTGTGTGTGTCAGTGGGTGGGGGCTTGTGTGTGTGTCAGTGGGTAGGAGCTTGTGTGTGTGTGTGTGTCAGTTGGTGGGTGTGTGTGTCAGTTGGTGTCAGTGTGTGTGTGTCAGTGGGTGGGGGATTGTGTGTATGTATGTGTCAGTGGGTGGGTGTGTGTGTGTGTCAGTTGGTGGGTGTGTGTGTCAGTTGGTGTGTGTGTGTCAGTGGGTCGGGGCTTGTGTGTGTGTGTGCCAGTGGGTGGCTCTAGTGGGAGAGTGTTTTGAGTAGATGTGTGTGTGTGTCAGTGGGTGGCTGTCATGCCTCAGTTATTCTTCGTGCTTTTGGGGTCCCTGACTCTGCTCAATCATTAAGGACCTTCATGATGGTCGGCAGGCCCCTTGTGCAACGGACGGAAGTTCAGAGCGGTTTTCTGTTGACCTTGGGGTGCGACAGGGATGTCCTCTGGCCCCTGCGCTATTTAACATCTTTTTTGACCGTGTTGTTTGAGAAGCCTTTTCTTGGATATACGGGTGGAATTTCCATCTGGTACAGATATAATGTGATGCTAATCGATGCCCGGGTGCGGTCACGGGATGGCTCCCTGCTGCTATGCTGATTATCTGGTGATTGCCAATCGCTCAGAGAAGGAGTTGGAGGCTTTGCTGCTGAACCTGGAGCGTGCCACTTAGAGATGGGGCCTTACCAACCAGCACCACATAACCCAAGCACCTGCCTGGGTGTTTTAGGTCATCGAATGTCCAAAACCCGTCCACTCCTCGCGAGCGATGGAGCAGTTTTGGAGCGTGGAGAAATTCCCGTACCTGGGCAGTGCGCTTATTACCGATTCCGTTTTGGCAGCGGAGGAACCGGCTACCTGGTCTGTCGCTCCACACAAAGCTCTGGATCTTCTCGGCCGTGATTGTGCCCTCCCCTATGCCTGCTTACAAAATGTGAAGCCGTTTGAAGGGACCGCCTGCGGCAGTTTGAAACATTTCAGGTCAGACTGCCCAACGATCCATCCCGTGTTTAACCAGGCTGAATTGTGCGAGGAGCTGACGTGATCCTTGAAAGATCCGATCATGTCCCATCGGTGAGCTCCTCCGGCGGGCGAGGCTGCGTTGGCTGGATCATGTAGCCCGCTTGCACAGTCCACCGCAAGCCCCCAAACATCTTCTGTTTGGCCGGATAGAGGGGGTTTAAATGGGTGCGTCACGGGCTGGAGAAGAGATGGAGTTGATGCGGTACAGGAAGATGTGGAGCTGAGTGGACTTGCCGATGACCGGTGCCAGCGGTGTCAAGATCGGCCTCTGTGGGCAGTTGAAAGCTGAGGGGCGATGCTCACAACAATTAGGAGGAGCCCGCCCAGGTGGCTAAACACAGCGAGTTGGCACAGGTGGGACAGGTGGGACAGTGGCGAGCACAGGGAGGTGCATCTGCCAGTCGTTTCAGGGACTCAGCCCATGGGCCCCTGGGTCTGTCCCGCGACCTGTCAGCAGCGAGCCTTTCCACACCTCAGGTGGCCCCCAAAGGGGTCCCCTAGGCCTGGCACAAGTGCCGTGGTGGTGACGTCACAGCCATTGCTGCCCCCCCCCCATCTCCCTTAATAATAACAATGCAATTTGTAACGCGCGCAAATTTACGGACGTAACGGCCGCAACTCAGAGGCGCGGAGGCAAGCTCAGAGTTGCTCGAAAGCATGATTGTAGAGGTGAGTTTTTAAGTGTCTCTTGAAGGAGGCGATTGAGGTGATGGCTACGAATGTGCAGAGGGGTGACAGCGTTCAAGACTGTTGGGGCTGCCACCGAGAAGCGGCGCATAGACGTGACCATCCTGGATCTTGGCATCAAGAGGAGGTCGTGAGTCGAGCTGCGCAGGCATCTGCCGTGTGCCGAGCTGCAAGTTGTCAATAATGAAGAAAGGTACGGCGGGCAGGCCAATGGGAAGGCGCGGTGGCAGAGGCAGGCGATCTTGTATGTGACCCTGCTGGCGATGGGTAGCCATCTTCTTGGTTCTTTCGGTAAAGTCACGTAGAAGGGAAATAATAAAATAATAAAAATAGAACATCATAAAATTATTCTCACGACGTGAGGACGGCTGCTTGCGTTGTGGCCGAAACGTCGTGAGAATTATTTTTTATTATTTTACTTTTTATTATTTTATTACTTCCCTTCTACGTGACTTTACCGAAAGAACCAAGAAGATGAATCCCTGCAGTCACGAAAGCTTTAAATCGAAAGATGGGTAGCCAGTTAACGGCAGGCCGTGCCTTGTGAAACAGCAGCGGGCAGCGTCTTCCCTGCTTGACGGTGGCCTTGTAGCGCACACTGAGACAGCTGCCACTGGAGGTGCCCCCCAGGCGAGACCACACAGCAATCCCCCCCCCCCCCTCGCTCCGACTAAGAATCTACCAGGGGCTGTGTCTAGAAACAGATCTTTCCTGATGCTCGCCCTGAGCTATCGGAGCGATAGCGCCCGTTTCAAATATGCTCAAATGATGATTATGAGTGGGCGAGGAGAGGGGGGTAATTTATGGTCGTCGGGGTGGGGGGTGGGGGGCGCGATGTGGCCGGCTTGCCGTGGGTGAATGTTGCGCGTATTCGGCCCCAGGCCAACAGGAATGAATAATCGCTGTTTGATGATCACTTTGGCTCCGCGCTCCAGAGTTGAGACGCCCGTTTGCATGGAACCCCAGAGTGGAATTAGTGAAAGCACCCGCGTGCGTACGTGCGTGTTTGTGCGTGCATGCGTGCGTGCGTGTTCGTGCGTGGGTGTTCGTGTGTGCGCGTATGTTTGTGTGGAGCGGTGGCACGGCGGTTAGCGCTACGCCGCGCCACGGACCCGGCGACCCGAGTTCGGTTCCCGCTCGAGGCCAACCCCAGCGACGATTATTTGAGCCGGTCCTGGGCCTCTCCTAGGTCGACTCGGCCTCATATGAGTACCTTGTGCGGTGTGTGAGAATCGCCGCCGGGGAGACAAAGGCGGCCGGGCGTGGTGCTGGCCACCCACCCCCTCGTGTGCCACAGTGCCGGCCTTCATAGGTGCTACTCGCTAACAGCACTTGCCCCAGCAGTCTGTCGAGGCTACACGGGGGGGTCTTTGTGTGTGTGTGCATCCGTGGGTGTGTTTGTGTGTTTGTGCCTGCGTGCGGGTACGCAACTGGCAGAGTGCACCCGGCCTGGCACAAGCGCCGTGTTGACGTCAACGCCACTTGAGTGGCGAATGGCGGCTGCTGTCGTTGTTGTCGTGTGCACGTTTATTCCTGTTGCTGCGAGTGATGATGCAGCGATTAGAATGATCGATTGGTTCTACTCGTCGTGGTGCAAGACGGACAGGACCAACGAGAGATGCGTTATTCACGACTCGCATGGTACAGACGGAACGAAAGTTATTGATTTTTGAATCGAATCGTGACTCAGCGTTGAGGGGGTTGCGGGGGGAGGACGGGGGGGGGGGAGACTACGTGATGAGTGTGTGAGTGTGTGAGTGAGTGCGTTTGTCACTGTGTGTGTGGGTGAGTGGGTGAGTGTGATTGAGTGTGTGGGTGAGTGTGTGGGTGAGTGGGTGAGTGAGTGAGTGTGTGGGTGAGTGTGTGAGTGAGTGCGTTTGTCACTGTGTGTGTGAGCGAGTGTGTGATTGAGTGTGTGATGAGTGTGTGATTGAGTGTGTGAGTGAGTGTGTGAATGAGTGTGTGAGCGAGTGTGTGATTGAGTGTGTGGGTGAGTGTGTGGGTGAGTGTGTGAGTGAGTGTGTGAGTGAGTGTGTGATTGAGTGTGTGGGTGAGTGTGTGATTGAGTGTGTGTGTGGGTGATTGTGTGAGTGAGTGTGTGGGTGAGTGTGTGAGTGAGTGTGTGGGTGAGTGTGTGAGTGAGTGTGTGAGTGAGTGTGTGATTGAGTGTGTGGGTGAGTGTGTGATTGAGTGTGTGGGTGAGTGTGTGGGTGAGTGTGTGAGTGAGTGTGTGGGTGAGTGTGTGTATTGAGTGATTGAGTGTGTGAGTGTGTGGGTGAGTGTGTGGGTGATTGTGTGTGTGATTGAGTGAGTGTGTGTGTGGGTGAGTGTGTGAGTGAGTGTGTGGGTGAGTGTGTGTGTATTGAGTGATTGAGTGTGTGTGTGGGTGAGTGTGTGTATTGAGTGATTGAGTGTGTGTGTGGGTGAGTGTGTGGGTGAGGGTGTGGGTGAGTGTGTGAGTGAGTGTGTGGGTGAGTGTGTGTATTGAGTGATTGAGTGTGTGTGTGGGTGAGTGTGTGGGTGAGTGTGTGAGTGAGTGTGTGAGTGAGTGCGTTTGTCACTGTGTTTGTGAGTGAGTGTGTATTGAGTGATTGAGTGGTAGTGTAGCAGTTTGCGCGTCGAACTCGGCGACCCGAGTTCGATTGCCGCTCACGGCCAACACCAGTGACAGTTTTCTGAACCGGTCCTGGGCTTCCCCTAGGTCGACTCGGCCTCAGATGAGTGTGTTAAGCCACTGGGGGAGACAAAAACGGCCGGGCGTGGTGATGGCCACCCACCCACTCTCTCGTGTGCCACGGTGCCGCCCTTCAGTTTTGGTGCTGCTCGCTAACAGCACTTGCCCCAACAGTCTGTTAAGGCTATACGGGGGATCTTTGTACACAGGTTAGGTCTGCTGCTGAGGAGGTAAGGGGGGGTGGGGGGCCAGTTGAGAGAGTGATGAGAAGTTGTAAGAGTGAACACCGCTGCCCGTTTGAGCAGCGACGAGTTTTGACATCGGACGGAGAAAAGTTGCTGCCGGGTTGATCCCAGTTGAAGGTGGCGGCAGCGATCCGGGCGCGCTGCGGATTATAAGCCGTGTTTATTCGCTGCACGTGGGTCCAAAGCCGGGCGGGGGGGGCACGGTGCGGGGTGCGTACGCCTGCGTGCGTGACCGGCGTGTGTGGGGAGCGGCGGAGTTAACGGCGCGAGTTCGATTCCTGCTCACGGACCGCCGACATCGGCGGCGATTATCCGAACTCGGCTCTAACGCCTCGGCTGGGTCGACGCAGCCTTGAATCGGTGCCTTGCGCGCCGTGCAAACATCGCCACTGCGGAGACAAAGGCGGCGGCCGGGGTGCGGTGCCGATCCGCCGACCCCCTTGGTGTGCTGTGCCGGCCTCCGTGGCCGCTGTGAGCTCACAGCGGCACTTGACCCAAGAGTTTTGTCGAGGCTATGGGCGGCGGACTTTGTGCGTGTGTTTGCGTGTCTGTGTGTGCCTGTGCGCGTGTCCCTGCGTGGCACGGCTCCTATTCAGCCGCTGTTCACGGCTCATTTGGCGGGGAGTTCCCGTGCTTTCTGCGCCGCTTGACCCGTGGCTGACGATTTAATTGCTTCCCGTGACCCCCCCTAGAGTCTCGGGGATCGGCAGCGCGACCCTGGCGGGGGCGGAGGAGGGGGGGGGAGAGGAATTCCAGACCTTTGGAGACATTTGGTCCAAATGGAGGACGACTGGCAACCGAACCGATGGGGGGGGCCGGGTTGGAGGGGGGGGGGGCATCAGGAACCTCTTTGGGGGTCTCTGGCCGTGCGCGATTCTTTTTTTTTCATTCCTGAAAAAAAAAAAATTGGGAAAAAAATTGCGCGGGGAGGGAGGGAGGGGAGGGGTACGTCGAAGGGCCCGGCTATGTGAACCAGCTGTGTTTACCCGTGCGCTTTGATTGTGCCCTTGTTTTGGTAATGAACATGGATGGCAGGAAGGGAGGAGGGGAGGGTGGGGGTGGTGGTGGTGGTGGAGGAGGAGGAGGCCGCGCTCTAATGGCTAAGGGGAGCTTAGGGACTGACATAATCCGACACGAGGAGGCGGAGGAGGGTGTGGAATCGATGGCCGGGGGGGGGGCGGGGAGGAAGAGGGGGGAGGGGTGGGCCCCTGAGCTCCACGCGCGCGGGGGGGGGCCTTGTGATGTGACGAAGGCCGCGTCGGGAAGCGCCGGGAAGCGCCGGGAAGCGCCGGGAAGCGTCGGGAAGCGCCGGGAAGCGCCGGCGTAGCGGCGGCGGTGGCTCGTGCGTGTTCACGGAAATCACTGGGCAGCGACAAAGCTGATCCGTCGACACGGGGACATGGGTAGCCTGTGAGCCTTGGGGGGCGGTTGGTTGGGCAGCGCCTACCGCTGGCACCGAGTAACCAAGGCTCGGGGCGGGGGGGGGGGGGTGCGGGACCAAGAGTGCCGGCATATTGATGGACACCAGAGATTGGGTGGCCAAACAACCCTCGCAGAGCCAATTTGGTCATCGCTATAGTCCCCACCCTCCCAATTGGCACAGCCATCCACGGCTAACATCAGTGGCGAGTGGCATCTGAACCGGTCCCGGCTGAACCCCCCCCCCCCCCCCCGCCTCCACCAACCCACCCACCTGCACACTGACCCCGCGCGGAGAAGTGCGGCCAAACGACATGCCGAGGCCGGTAACCCAGGCGAGCCGCCCCCCCCCCCCACGGCACCCCTCGCCCTGTCCGCTCGCGTTTGCCATCAGGTGAGCGATCAAAGGCCGCCGAGCGGACCGGCAAACGCCGAGCATCCGATGCCAGGAATCCTGCGGTTGCGTATGTGCGAATGAGCGTACGCGTGTCCGTGTGTGCGGGGAAGGGGGGGGGGAGCGGCGGTGCAGCGGTTTGCGCCGCCACGCTCCGAACTCGGCGGCCCGGTGCCGGCCACCCCAACACCCTCTTGTGGCGTGCCGGCCTTCGTGGCGTTTGTCGGTTCTTGACCTGGGAGTGCACGCACCAGCTGGGGGTGCGCGAGAGACGTGGGGCAGATTTTTTTTTTTTAAGTAAATCATCGAAAACACAAATGAAGCAAGGGGCACGTGACTTCTACTTTGTTTCATCAAACCGGTGCACAGGGTGCTTCGGAACAATAGTAACGCTATCGTTTTTCACGGAAAAAGAACGGATGATACACTGTAACATGATAACAAATGCAGCTTCAAAACGTCAAAGAGTCCCCTCGACTTGTTCGCCAGCATTGTCAACACGTGCGTGGAATCTTCTCCAGGTGGTCTCCAGAGGCCCGGAGGCAGCACTTTTCTCGTGGCGTTGTTGCGAATTCTCTGAAGCGATAACATTTTTCTGAAGCACCCTGTATTTGTTAACATGCGTTGTTTTTATCTTCTTTTTGGTTCTTTCGGTAAAGCCACGTAGAATGGAAATAATAAAGTAATAAAATGAAACATGATAAAATAATTCTCACGACGTTTCGGCCACAACGCAAGCAGCCGTCCTCAGGTGAAGAAACAGGGCTGTCGGAAAGACAGCGTCTGAATGAACATCACCAAGCAAGAACAGGTCAGTCTTCTCGACAGACCTGTTCTTCACCTGAGGACGGCTGCTTGCGTTGTGGCCGAAACGTCGTGAGAATTATTTTATTATGTTTTATTTTTATTATTTTATTGTTTCCCTTCTACGTGACGACTTTACCGAAAGAACCAAGAAGATGAATCCCTGCAGTCACGAAAGCTTTAAATCGAAGTATTTATACGTTGTTTTTTTATACGATTCAGAACCAAAGGGCCGCGAGTCTTGCAGTAAATGTTAAGAACCACTGTGTTAGAGACTGTACGGGAGATCTTTGTGTGTGTGTGTCCGCCCGAGTTCGATTCCCGCTCACGGCCGATTATTTGAATCGGTCCCGGGCCTCCCCTAGGTCGACTCAGCCTCAAATGAGTACCTGGTGCGGTGTGTAAACATCGCCACTGGGGAGCCAAAGGCGGTCGGGCGTGGTGCTGGCCACCCACCCCCTCGTGTGCCGTGCCGGCCTTCGTAGCTGCTCGCTAACAGCACTTGCCCCTACAGTCTATTAAGGCTATATGGGGGATCTTTGTCTTTGTCACCCGGGTAGTGAGGATGTGATGCTGCCCCCTGTACCCCCCCTGTTTGCGATAACCCCTCGGCGTTGGGGGGGGGTCGGGGGTCGGGGGTCAGGGTGTCGCGCCCGCTGTGACCTCGCCGCTGCGTTCGCCTCAATGACAAAAATTCCACTCCCCGGTCACGCCCCGAATAGCCGCGTTCTCACGCGCGGCGCGGCGCGGGGGTTGGGGTGGGGGGGCGGTGGCCGTCGTTGTTCCGCCAAGGTGAGCGAAAGTGAGAAGAAGTTTGGTGACTGGAGTTGAATGGCGAGCGAGATGGAGCGGCGCTCCCGGCGGTCGTATTCAGTTTCTCACCTCGGGGAGCAGTTTCTTTTTTTCTTCTTGGTTCTTTCGGTAAAGTCACGTAGAATGGAAATAATAAATAATAAAAATAAAACATAAAATACAATTCTCACGACGTTTCGGCCACAACGCAAGCAGCCGTCCTCAGGTGAAGAACAGGTCTGTCGAGAAGACAGAGTCTGAATGAAACACCACCAGGCTTGGAGCGACTATTTAAGCTAGGATGGAGGGGGGAAGAGTGCCTTGACAAAAGAATTTGCATAGCAAGAGGAATGTTAGCATATTTATGGGAAATGCAGATATGCGATTAGTACTACTTGTGAAATGCGTAGGAGGTTTGGCGGGGGGTTTAAAGTCATGTTTTGCCCGTGCATTATTTTCTTTTTTGTTCGCGCGCCGAGTTTTGTCGCGTTCCTGCGGTTACCACCTCTGCTGTAACGAAGACTACTGCTGTCGCGGCTGTGGTTCCTGAGTCGGATCGGATGTTCCTTCTGCTGTGGATCCTGAATCGAATGTTCCTGCTGTTGTGGATCCTTTATCAGGTGTTCCTCCTTTTCTGGATCCTTTATCGGATGTTCCTGTCTCTGCTGTGGATTTTGTATCGGATGTTCCTGCTGCTGCTGCTGTTGCCGCTTGCGTGAGAATGAATGTCTGTTGGTTCGCTGTGGGGAGCGGCGGCGCTGCGGTTAGCGCGCCGCGCTAAGAACCCGGCAAATCAACTTCGATTCCCGGCTTAACGTCAGTGGCGGGTGATGTCCGAATCTTGGTCCTGGGCTGCCGCCCTTCACCAACCCACACTGACCGGCGTGGTGAAGTATGGTCAAACGTGTGCCCTGTTACTGACACCGGCATAGGGACGATTGATGGGGGGCAATAGGGTAAATCTACACTATGGGAACCTCATTTGCCAGTAAAAATATGATAATTGGTTTTTTACCCTTCTATCTGGCAACAAAACTGACACCTTTTTACAAGGAGTCATGTTTGCATAGACCGCAATACCTGCAATCATAATACAAACAAAAGAACATTATCAGAGTTGTGTTCTTTTGTTTGCATTATGACTGCAGGTATTGCGGTCTATGCAAACATGACCCCTTGTAAAAAGGTGTCAGTTTTGTTGCCAGATAGAAGGGTAAAAAACCAATTTATCAATAGGGTAAATGTTTATTTTTTATGTCAACAGCTTCATGTGACCTCGGTAACTGCTGCCGGGCGCTGCTTATTATTGTTATGATCACTACTGTGATCATAGTGCAGGGACTCCTCTGCTCACGAACACTCGACTTGCGAACTTTCAGAGATACGAAGTTCAACCGCCGCGCAATAGAATGGCGGTTGTGGCATCTACATCTGCAGAGCATGAAGAACCAGTGGCATCTACATCTGCAGAACGTGAAGAAGCAGTGGCATCTACATCTACAGAACATGAAGAATCAGTGGCATCTACATCTGCAGAACATGAAGAACCAGTGGCATCTACATCTGCAGAGCATGAAGAACCAGTGGCATCTACATCTGCAGAACGTGAAGAAGCAGTGGCATCTACATCTACAGAACATGAAGAACCAGTGGCATCTACATCTGTAGAACATGAAGAATCAGTGGCATCTACATCTGCAGAACATGAAGAACCAGTGGCATCTACATCTGCAGAGCATGAAGAACCAGTGGCATCTACATCTGCAGAACGTGAAGAAGCAGTGGCATCTACATCTACAGAACATGAAGAACCAGTGGCATCTACATCTGTAGAACGTGAAGAATCAGTGGCATCTACATCTGCAGAACATGAAGAACCAGTGGCATCTACATCTGCAGAGCATGAAGAACCAGTGGCATCTACATCTGCAGAACGTGAAGAAGCAGTGGCATCTACATCTACAGAACATGAAGAACCAGTGGCATCTACATCTGTAGAACGTGAAGAATCAGTGGCATCTACATCTGCAGAACATGAAGAACCAGTGGCATCTACATCTACAGAACATGAAGAACCAGTGGCATCTACATCTGCAGAACGTGAAGAACCAGTGGCATCTACATCTGCAGAACGTGAAGAAGCAGTGGCATCTACATCTGCAGAATGTGAAGAACCAGTGGCATCTACATCTATAGAACGTGAAGAACCAGTGGCATCTACATCTGCAGAGCATGAAGAACCAGTGGCATCTACATCTGCAGAACGTGAAGAAGCAGTGGCATCTACATCTACAGAACATGAAGAACCAGTGGCATCTACATCTGTAGAACGTGAAGAACCAGTGGCATCTACATCTGCAGAACGTGAAGAACCAGTGGCATCTACATCTGCAGAACGTGAAGAAGCAGTGGCATCTACATCTGCAGAATGTGAAGAACCAGTGGCATCTACATCTATAGAACGTGAAGAACCAGTGGCATCTACATCTGCAGAGCATGAAGAACCAGTGGCATCTACATCTGCAGAACGTGAAGAAGCAGTGGCATCTACATCTACAGAACATGAAGAACCAGTGGCATCTACATCTGCAGAACATGAAGAACCAGTGGCATCTACATCTGCAGAATGTGAAGAACCAGTGGCATCTACATCTGCAGAGCATGAAGAACCAGTGGCATCTACATCTGCAGAACATGAAGAACCAGTGGCATCTACATCTGCAGAACATGAAGAACCAGTGGCATCTACATCTGCAGAACGTGAAGAACCAGTGGCATCTACATCTGCAGAACGTGAAGAACCAGTGGCATCTACATCTGCAGAACATGAAGAACCAGTGGCATCTACATCTGCAGAACGTGAAGAACCAGTGGCATCTACATCTGCAGAACGTGAAGAACCAGTGGCATCTACATCTGCAGTACGTGAAGAACCAGTGGCATCTACATCTGCAGTACGTGAAGAACCAGTGGCATCTACATCTATAGAACGTGAAGAAGCAATGGCATCTACAGGAGAGTATACATCTTTTAAAGCCCTTCCCCGTGTCCCGTGTACACGCCGTACATGCAACATGTTTGGAATCGACAGGAGTAATAAATCCACTTGCGAACAGACCTCTGGAACCTAACTCGTTGGTAAGTCGAGGAGTTTTGATTTAAAGCTTTCGTGACTGCAGGGATTCATATTCTTGGTTCTTTCGGTAAAGTCACGTAGAAGGGAAACAATAAAATAATACAAACATAAGACAATAAAAATTATCACGACGTTTCGACTGCAACACAAGCAATCATCATCAGGCTCTGTTTTCAAATGTTCTTGCTGTGGATTTCACACCTGATCACGATTGCTTGTGTTGCAGTCGAAACGTCGTGAGAATTTTTATTGTTTAATGTTTTATTATTTTATTGTTTCCCTTCTACGTGACTTTACCGAAAGAACCAAGGACAAGTAGAGGAGTCCCTGTACTAATAAGTTTACAGCTGTTTGTCAATCCACTGCTGGGGGAAGGTCGCCCCCACGCCGTCGGGGTTGTTTGACCACACTTGACCGCGGTTGGTTTATCGGCGGGGAAGAACCGGGCGGCTGAGGCATCGCTCGCCCCGCCGATGTTAGCTGGGGCCCCGGGAGACTCGAGCTCGGGAGACCGGTGGTTCGTGACGCGGCGCCGATCGCCGCCACGGCGCAACCGCCGCGCACGTCGGCGCCCGACACCCTGGACGGATTCTCACGAGATGAGAGATCGGGCGACGACAGATCGAATGATTGTGGTGAATGGATGGGATGGCTACTGCTGCTGCTGCGGCTGCCGCTACGGTGGTGGAGTGCACGCGGAGACATTCTTGACAGCGTCTGTCACCACCGTAGCCTTTGATGCGAGGAGTTCGATATTCGTGTGATGGGTTGCTGAAGGCCCCTCTCCAACCCATCTTCCCCAACTCCCGTGCCGCGTGCCGCCCCCCCCCCCGCCACCCACATATTAATTGTGGGGTTTGGAATGTATCGACGGGTGCCGTCCGCTTTCATCGCGAGAGCTGGCGAGCGAAATTCTCCCCGCGTCTGCGGTTGGATAATCGTTGGGCGTTGGGGGGGGGGCGGGGATGGGGAACAAAGCGGAGTTATTGACGCGCGGCCGTCGGAGCGAGCGTCTCTCGCTCTCTCTCGCACGCGCGCTTTTCCTGCCGATGAGTGGAGAGCGGCCCTCTCTCGGGCCCTCTCTCGGCCTCTCTCGACCCCTCTCGACCCCTCTCGGCCGCCCTAATGTGCCCACTCGGGGCCCGTCAAGTGGAGTCGTCAAAGCGCGGACGGGCGAGCTAGCAAAACTACAAAGCCAAAAACCGGTCGTTATTGTAGCCGTGTCCCCCTTTGTACAGCGGCGGGGGGGGGGTGGGTCGGCGGGGGAGCGGTGGCGCAGCGGTCGGGGCGGTTGCGCCTCCGGACCGCGACGCGAGTTCAGGTCCCGGTTGTCGTTGGCGAGCGACGTCTGATTTTCCGGGAGCCAGCCTCTCCCCGGCGCGGCCTTGCCGAGGTTTTGCAAGTCGCCCCGGCTGGCTGTCGAGCGACGTTTTCGCGTTGGCACCAAGCGCTCTCGTTAAACTCGATTCGTTAAACTCGATTCGTTAAACTCGATTAGTTCAACTCGATTCGTTAAACTCGATTAGTTAAACTCGATTCGTTAAACTCGACTAGTTAAACTCGGTTCGTTAAACTCGGTTCGTTAAACTCGGTTCGTTAAACTCGATTAGTTCAACTCGAATAGTTCAACTCGATTAGTTAAACTCGATTCGTTAAACTCGATTAGTTAAACTCGATTAGTTAAACTCGATTAGTTCAACTCGATTAGTTAAACTCGATTCGTTAAACTCGACTAGTTAAACTCGGTTCGTTAAACTCGGTTCGTTAAACTCGATTCGTTAAACTCGATTAGTTCAACTCGATTAGTTCCACTCAATTAATTAAAACTCCATTAATTTAAACTTTTCATTGAATTCCATTCATTCAACTCGATTAGTTAAACTCAATTCGTTAAACTCGATTGATTAAAATCCATTCATTAAACTACATTCATTAAGCTCTATTAATTAAACTCGATTCATTAAACCCCATTCATGAAACTCCATTACACTCCATTCATTAACCTCGATGAATTAAATTAGATTAATTAAACTCGATTAAATAAACTCAATTGAAAGCTTAAACAAATGTGTTAAGCGCCCTTAAACAGTTGCTGTGCAATGGAAATGCGGAAATAGTTTAACATGAACCAAGACTTAATTTTGGAGCTTTCGTAACTGCAGGAATTATTCTTTGGTTCTTTCGGTAAAGTCACGTATAAAGATAAAATAATCAATTAAATAATAGCATGCGACGTTTCGATTGCGACACAAGCAATCATCATCAGGTATATGTTGCAATCGAAACGTCGTATGCTATTATTTTATTTATTATTTTATCTTTATACGTGACTTTACCGAAAGAACCAAAGAATGAACCAAGTCGTTAACTAAAGAGACAGAGAGAGAGAGAGAGAAAGCCGTTTAAAACGCGTGTAGTTTTTCGTCCACATTTGAAGCCGTGCAAGCGTGTCTAGGAAGTCGCGTCCCCTGACCTCGACGGGGGTAACGAGGGAGCTCCGGAGTTGATGTTCCGGCAATTGCAGAAGCACCCATACTCTTAGTTCTTTCGGTAAAGTCACGTAGGTAAAAGAAATGAAATTAAAATTAATAAAACAATAAAAATCACGACGTTTCGGAGGCAACACAAGCTTCCTTCTTCAGGTGAAACTGTCACAGCAAAATGAGCTTGTGTTGCCTCCGAAACGTCGTGATTTTTATTGTTTTAATTTTATAAATTTCATTATTTTTGCCTACGTGACTTTACCGAAAGAACCAAGGGTATGAATCCTTGCAGTCACGAAAGCTTCAATTGCAGAAGCGCCGTCAACCACCCCGAGTGGGAAGCCCAGAGTCCCCCGCGGGACAGTGCGGAGTTCGCACTCGGACGATCTTCGTTGACCTTGACGGAATATATGGCTCAAGGAGGTCACGAACGTAGGGAGGAGCAAGTCCATGCAACTCGATTCATCGAAACTCGATTGTCAAGCTCTGTGGGAAGCGCACCGTGTCGTGCGCACGTGAATCGATTCGTACTGGCGGTGGTGGCGGTGGTGGCGGTGCTGGAGGTGGTGGCGGTGCTGGAGGTGGTGGCGGTAGTGGTGGCGGTGCTGGAGGTGGTGGCGGTGGTGGAGGTGGTGGCGGTGGCGGCGGCGGTGGCGGTGCTGGAGGTGGTGGTGGCGGTGGTGGCGGTGGCGGCGGTGGCGGTGGTGGCAGTTGTTGCGGTGGCGGTGGTGGCGGTGGTGGTGGCAGTTGTTGCGGTGGCAGTGGTGGCGGTGGTGCTGGTGCTGGAGGTGGCGGCAGCGGCGGTTGCATTGGCGGCACAGAGCCGTCCCCGTCCTGTGGAGTGTCCCCCTCATGCCCTCTTGTCACCTTTAATCTCCCCTTTTAGCGCCCGTGTCAAAGCGTGTCGGTGGGGGTTGTAGGGGGCAGGGGGGGGGGCGCTCAGCCGCATCGAACCACCGCCACCACCTCCCGGCGCTGGGGACGCTTTCAAACCTCGGGAGCCCCGCGGCCCCGGTTCACGTTCGCCAAGTGGAAACGCGTTGCCGAGCGTAGAGACCATCGGTACCTCATTTGCCAGTAAAAAATATGATAGTTGGTTTTTTACCCTTTTATCTGGCAACAAAATTGACACCTTTTTTTTACAAGGAGTCATGTTTGCATAGACCACAATACCTGCAGTCATAAAGCAAACAAAAAACACAACTCTGATAATGTATGCACTGTCCTTGAAATTGATTGGTCCACACCCGAGACAGCTTTCCTTAGAGCCTAGTCTCACATGGTGTTGGACCGGATGACGCCAAAAGGCGCACAACTCAAAAACAATGCACCATCAGAGTATGAGAGCTCGGGGTGAAGCATTTACACCATTGGAATATCATTTGCCAGTAAAAAAATATGATAATTGGTTTTTTTACCCTTTAATCTGGCAACAAAACTGACACCTTTTTTACGAGGAGTCATGTTTGCATAGACCACAATACCTGCAGTCGTAATGCAAACAAAAAACATGGATTGGTCCACACCCGAGACAGCTTTCCTTTAAGGAAAGCTGTCTCGGGTGTGGACCAATCAACTTCAAGGACAGTGCACACATTATCAGAGTTGTGTTTTTTGATTGCATTATGACTGCAGGTATTGTGGTCTATGCAAACATGACTCCTTGTAAAAGAAGGTGTCAGTTTTGTTTCCAGATAAGAGGGTAAAAAACACTTATATTTTTTACTGGCAAATGAGGTTCCAATGGTGTAAATGCTCACCCCGAGCTCTCATACTCTGATGGTGCATTGTCTTTGAGTTGTGCACCTTTTGGCGTCATCTGGTCCAACCCATGTGAGACTAGGCTCTAAGGAAAGCTGTCTCGGGTGTGGACCAATCAACTTCAAGGACAGTGCATATCATTATCAGAGTTGTGTGTTTTGTTTGCGAGGTGAATGCGTCCGTCCATCGTCATGCCGCCTCGAGACATCTGTGGACACGTGGGGCTGACGTTGTTCGCTCGCACGCGGTGTACGACACCGGCAAACACATTTATTTTGGATTGCCATATCCGGCACTCTAGCTGTCCTGAGAGCCACGTGTAAAAGCATTCGCTCAATAAAAAAATGACATTTGTGCGGCGTTGCCTGGGGACCGCGCCACGAAAAGGCGCCGATCCCCCCCCTCCCCCCCCCCCCCCCACGCTCTGTAGAATTCCGGCCCTGGAGAATCGCAGAGCTCGGAGGGACTGCCGCACGCGAGATGCGCTTTAAATTTCGATTTAAAGCTTTCGTGACTTGCAGGGATTCATCTTCTTGGTTTTTCGGTAAAGTCACGTAGAATTGAAATAATAAAATAATAAAAATAAAACATAATAAAATTTCGATTTACAACTTTCGTGACTGCAGGGATTCATCTTCTTGGTTCTTTCGGTAAAGTCACATAGAATTGAAATGATAAAATAATAAAAATAAAACATAATAAAATTTCGATTTAAAGCTTTCGTGACTGCAGGGATTCATCTTCTTGGTTCTTTCGGTAAAGTCATCACGTAGAAGGGAAGTAATAAAATAATAAAAGTTAAACATAATAAAACAATTCTCACGACGTTTCGGCCACAACGCAACAGACAGACCTGGTCTTCACCTGATGACGGCTGCTTGCGTTGTGGCCGAAACGTCGTGAGAATTGTTTTATTATGTTTTATTCTTATTATTTTATTACTTCCCTTCTACGTGACTTTACCGAAAGAACCATGAAGACGAGATGCGCTTTCTTGGCTGGCGGAGGCGGTGGGGAAAGTGCCGCCCCCTCCCCTACTGCGCGAACCAGAGGCCCGCTTGAGGAAGGGATGTCACAGGTAGCCCCGTGATGTCCACTTCAGCGGGGCAGGAGGAGGCAGACACGAATGAAATGAATATCAAAAGAGACGGCGGAGAATCGGGCTGGAGTGAATTGTTACTTGCCTGTATCTGTCTGTCAATGTCTGCCTGTCTGTATTTGTCTATCAGTGTCTGGCTGTCTGTCTGCACTATATCTGTCCGTGTGTGCACCTCTGCGATGGGGGGGGGGGGGGTTGGCGGTGGTGTTACACAATGAGCGTCGGAGCGAGCGACGTCAAAACGACGCGTTGGGTGGCGGCCGCCGTTGGCTCTGCCGCTCGGCGGCAAACGCCGCGGCCTTTCCGCACGCGGTGACGGCGGCGGTGACGACGGTGACGATGGCGGCACTGCTGCAACAGCGGTGACGATGGCGGCACTGCTGCGACAGTGGTGACGATGGCGGCACTGCTGCAACAGCGGTGACGATGGCGGCACTGCTGCGACAGCGGTGACGGCGGCGGTAACGGCGCCGATTCTCGCGGTTGTCATGATGCCGCTGATGACGGTGCCGACGGCGGTGCGTTGACGGCGATCCAGTCGACCGACCGCGTTGACGCCGACGGGATTGACGGCGTCCACGGTGGCGGCGGCGGTGTCCGTGGCGACGACAGCAGCCGCGGTGACGGCACTGACGTTTTATTGAAGGTGCTGCTATGGTGACGACGACGACGATGATGATTTTCCCGCTGTCTCTCCCCTCTCCCGTGACCCCCGCGCCGACAGGCTCGTGACGGCGCTGCTGCGGGTGGTGCACAAGCAGCACGGCTTGCTGGCGTCGGCCGGCCTGGCGGGCGCCGAGGAGAACGCCGACGTGGACGAGGTGGTGCGCCTGGTGCGGCGCGAGCGCGCCGTCGTGTGGGCCGACACGGCCGCGGCCGTCGACGGGGACGCGAGCCGCGACGGGGAGGGGGAAGGCGGCGACGCGGAGGCCGCCTGCGACGGCAGCGTGCGCAGCGTTGTGGAGTTCACCTTGCCGGGGTTGGTCGCGCTGCCGGCGCTCGACGCCGGGGAAACGGCGGCGGCGGCGGCGGTCGCGCCGGTCTGCCGGGACGCACCGCCCGCGGGTGAGACGGGTGCACGGGAGAGGGGTCGGGGGGCGGGGTGCGGTGGTGAGTCGGTGTGTGAGATGGTGTGTGAGTGAGTGGGTGGGTGGATGTTGAATTATTTGCGTTGAGCGAGTTGGGTGTGTTGAGTGAGTGTGTGTCGCTGGCGAGTGAGTGTGGAGCGTGGGTGTGTGGTGGTGAGTCGGTGTGTGAGATGGTGTGTGAGTGAGTGGGTGTGTGGTGGTGAGTCGGTGTGTGAGATGGTGTGTGAGTGAGTGGGTGTTGCGTGAGTCGGTGTGTGAGATGGTGTGTGAGTGAGTGTGTCGCTGGCGAGTGAGTGTGGAGCGTTGGGTGTGTGGTGGTGAGTCGGTGTGTGAGATGGTGTGTGAGTGAGTGGGCGTGTGTTGCGTGAGTCGGTGTGTGAGATGGTGTGAGAGTGAGTGGGTGTTGCGTGAGTCTGTGTGTGAGTGAGTGTTGAATTTTATTATTTGTGTTGAGTGTGGTTTGTGTGTGTTGCGGGGAGCGGTAGTGTCGTGGTTAGCGCGCTGCGCTATGAACCCAGCGACCCGAGTTCGATTCCCACTCACGACCAACACCAGTGATGATTATCCGAACCGGTCCTGGGCCTCCCCTAGGTCGACTCAGCCTCAAATGAGTACCTGGTGCGGTGTGCAAACTTCGCCACTGGGGAGACAAAGGCGGCTGGGGCGTGGTGCTGGCCACCCACCCCCTCGTGTGCCGTTCCGGCCTTCATAGGTGCTGCTCGCTAACAGCCCCGACAGTCTGGTCAAGGCTTAATGGGGGATCTTTGTCTTTGTGGCGTGCGTGTGTGTGTTGCGTGCGTGTGTGTGTGTTGAGGCGGGTGTCTGGGTATCAGCAGAGCGAGTGCTGTTGTGCCACATCCCTTAATTGAGCAGCTTCCGCGTGTGGGCGTCTTAAGCCTCCGTCTGCCCCGAGGCCAACGGATCCGTTATCCTCCTCCCCTACCACTCCCCGTGGTGGCGGGGGGGGGGGCGGGTGCCCCCCTTGGCTCCGTGAACCTCCGACCCCTCTCGTGCTGCCCGCCACTCCTGCACTCCCTCGCCGCTCTCGGCTGTCGCTTGCAGTGGCCATGTCGGTCGCTTTGGAGCGATGAGTTGACGACCTCGGTGGGATTGTTGGATGGTTTAGTTGTATTTGTGTGTGTTTGGGGGGTGATCTGTTTACCACCTTTCTTGCGCTTTGCACGCCGGTCGGGGTTTGCTACTGTTTGTCGTTGTCACGGTTCCAACCCCGTGTGTGTCCCGGCTGGACATCTGTGGGAAAGAGCTTGATAGCTCTTCGGATTCCTCCTGCGTTATGAATCAATATTTCTGATTCAGCGCAGGGTGTTGGGTTGGTGGTGGAGCCCGCGTGTGACCCGCGCCGCCACGCTCGGTCTGCCCGCTAGCCCCCTTCCGTCAAGAGCGGGCGTCTGTGACGGTGGGGGGGGCGCTGGTCGCCTTGTTTACCGACGTGAGCACGGGGCGATTGAAACTAGCACGCCCGCCCGCCTCCCGCCACGCGACCTCTCCGCTCCCCTCTCTCTCTCCGCAGCCCGAGTCGCCCGTGGCGTCCGCGCCAGAGGTCGCAACCGGGTACCCGATACCCGTACCCTACCCAATACCTGGCTACCCGTACCCGGCCGGGTACGGGTACCTGTTTGCGACCCTGGTGTGGCCGGGTACGGGTACGGGTACGGGTAGGCCGTAAGTCACTGGTGAGTAACCGTTTGTCACTCATTTCAGGTAGGGTACGGGTAGCGTACGGGTACCCGTACCCGGCCGGGGTACGGGTAGGTCGTGAGTCACTGGTGAGTAACCGTTTGTCAATCATTTCGGGTAGGGTATGGGTACGGTACGGGTACGGGTACCCGTTTGCGACCCTGGTGCGGCCGGGTAAGGAATCAAAACCCGTTTGCGACCTCTGGTCCGCGCCCGGGACTGCCCCGAGGTCTCAGCCGCTCGCTCGCTTTCTCTCTCTCTCCCCCTGCGCGTCTCTCGCTCCTTCTGTACTGGGGGGTGGACGGGGGGGGGGGGGTGGCGGCCCCTTGTTTGTTTACACAACTCAACGCGAGCGCCGGTCAAATTAGTCTTGACTCCCTCTCCTCCTCCTCCTCTCCCTTTCTGCCGTCGCCGCAGCTGGGGAAAGGATGTGGGTAGGGAGGGGGGGGGTGTAGGGAGGAGAGAGGGGGGGGGGGTAGGGAGGGGAGGGGGTGGCGGATGGCCGAGAGTGGGGCGGTGGGGTGGTGGATCTGGGTGAACTCGGCAGAGGCGGGAAGGGAGAGACGCGAGGATTCCACGGATGCCTCCGCATGGTGGCCGGAGGTTGGGTCGGGTGGAATTCGGAGCTCCCAGGGTGCCTTGGGGGTGAGACCCCCGCGACACCGACACGGACGCTGTGCGAGCCGCCCCCTGTCCCCCTACAGCCAACAGCAGATCCCCACGGGGACAGCTGTTGCACAGCCGTAGCTGTGCACATGGACAGCTGTTGCACATGGACAGCTGTTGCACAGCCGTAGCTGTTGCACAGGGGCAGCTGTTGCACATGGACAGCTGTTGCATAGCCGTAGCTGTGTACAGAGACAGCTGTTGCACATGGACAGCTGTTGCATAGCCGTAGCTGTGCACAGGGACAGCTGTTGCACATGGACAGCTGTTGCACATGGACAGCTGTTGCACAGCCGTAGCTGTGCACAGGTGCAGCTGTTGCACATGGACAGCTGTTGCATAGCCGTAGCTGTGCACAGGGACAGCTGTTGCATAGCCGTAGCTGTGCACAGGTGCAGCTGTTGCACAGGGACAGCTGTTGCACATGGACAGCTGTTGCATAGCCGTAGCTGTGCACAGGGACAGCTGTTGCATAGCCGTAGCTGTGCACAGGGACAGCTGTTGCACATGGACAGCTGTTGCATAGCCGTAGCTGTGCACAGGGACAGCTGTTGCACATGGACAGCTGTTGCATAGCCGTAGCTGTGCACAGAGACAGCTGTTGCACATGGACAGCTGTTGCATAGCCGTAGCTGTGCACAGGGACAGCTGTTACATGGCCGTAGCTGTGCACAGGGACAGCTGTTGCACATGGACAGCTGTTGCATAGCCGTAGCTGTGCACAGGGACAGCTGTTGCACATGGACAGCTGTTGCACATGGACAGCTGTTGCATAGCCGTAGCTGTGCACAGGTGCAGCTGTTGCACAGGGGCAGCTGTTGCATAGCCGTAGCTGTGCACAGGGACGGCTGTTGCACATGGACAGCTGTTGCATAGCCGTAGCTGTGCACAGGGACAGCTGTTGCACATGGACAGCTGTTGCATAGCCGTAGCTGTGCACAGGGACAGCTGTTGCACATGGACAGCTGTTGCACATGGACAGCTGTTGCATAGCCGTAGCTGTGCACAGGTGCAGCTGTTGCACAGGGGCAGCTGTTGCATAGCCGTAGCTGTGCACAGGGACGGCTGTTGCACATGGACAGCTGTTGCATAGCCGTAGCTGTGCACAGGGACAGCTGTTGCATAGCCGTAGCTGTGCACAGGGACAGCTGTTGCACAGCCGTAGCTGTGCACAGGGACAGCTGTTGCACAGCCGTAGCTGTGCACAGGGACAGCTGTTGCACAGCCGTAGCTGTGCACAGGGACAGCTGTTGCACATGGACAGCTGTTGCATAGCCGTAGCTGTTGCACAGGGACAGCTGTTGCATAGCCGTAGCTGTGCACAGCTGTCCCTGTGCACAGGTGCAGCTGTTGCACAAGGACAGCTGTTGCATAGCCGTAGCTGTTGCACAGGGACAGCTGTTGCATAGCCGTAGCTGTGCACAGCTGTCCCTGTGCACAGGTGCAGCTGTTGCACAAGGACAGCTGTTGCATAGCCGTGGCTGTGCACAGGGACAGCTGTTGCACATGGACAGCTGTTGCATAGCCGTAGCTGTGCACAGCCGTAGTTGTGCACATCTGTAGTTGTTCACATCTGTAGTTGTGCACAGGGACAGCTGTTGCACAGATGTAGTTGTGCACATCTGTAGTTGTGCACAGGGACAGCTGTTGCATCGTGCATACGTGCCGTTTGGTAGCATCAGGCGCAGTTTTGTCGGTAGACGCGGGGTCGCTTGCACGTGCGGTGATTGACGTGCGCTGTCTGCTCGTGGGTCGCTGGCCCCGCGGGGTTCACCGTCGCCGAGTCGGATCTCTGTTCACTCCTCCCGCCCCCTCCACCCCCACCAGCGATTTGACGCGTCGTAGCGATTTTGACAACTCGATCGAAGAAAGAAAGAAAGGAGGAGAGAAAAAAGAAACGATGTATTTATTTGGCCTTTCGTCGCGTGCTCCCGTGTTTGGCGTCGGTGCCGTTCAGTTTGCCCCGTGGGGGTCAAAGCGGCGGTGGTGGTGGTGGTGGCGGTGGTGGTGGCGGCGGTGGTGGCGGTGGTGGTGGCGGTGGCGGTGGTGGTGGTGGCGGCGGTGGTGGCGGTGGTGGTGGCGGTGGTGGTGGTGGTGGCGTCGGTGCCGTTCAGTTTGCCCCGTGGGGGTCAAAGCGGCGGTGGTGGTGGTGGTGGCGGCGGTGGTGGTGGTGGCGGCAGTGGTGGCGGTGGTGGCGGTGGTGGCGGCGGTGGCGGCGGTGGCGGCGGTGGCGGCGGTGGCGGCGGTGGCGGCGGTGGCGGCGGTGGCGGCGGTGGCGGCGGTGGTGGCGGCGGTGGCGGCGGTGGTGGCGGTGGTGGCGGACGTGTTGTTGCTCAGCGTGTGGTTTTGCGGGAATCGCAAACTATCGATTCTCGCCAACTGCGAAGCAACGAGGCCGAACGCGGCAACCCCCGGGGTTCCTTTCCTCCTCACGGCCAACACCAGTGAACCGGTCCTGGGCCGCCCCTAGTTCGACTCGGCCTCAAATGAGTACCTGATGCGGTGTGTAAGACATCGCCACTGGGGAGACAAAGGCGGCCGTGCGCGGTGGTGGCCACCCACCCCCTCGTGTGACGTGCCGGCCTTCATAGGTGCTGCTCGCTAACAGCACTTGCCCCAACCCCAACCGTCTCTTGAGGCTTTTCGGGGGAATCTTTGTCTTTGTGAGTGCGTGCACGTGTCAGTGCGTGTGCCAGTGCGTGTGTGCGCGTGCCAGTGCGTGCGTGCCAGTGCGTGTGTGCAATTGTCAGTGCGTGTGTGCGTGTGTGCGCTTGCCAGTGTGTGTGTGTGCGTGTGTGTGTGTGTGCGTGTGTGTGTGTGTGTGTGTGCGTGTGTGTGTGTGTGCGTGCCAGTGCGTGTGTGTGTGCGTGCCAGTGTGTGTGTGCGTGCCAGTGTGTGTGTGTGTGTGCGTGCCAGTGTGTGTGTGTGTGCCAGTGCGTGTGTGTGTGTGTGTGCCAGTGTGTGTGCGTGCCAGTGCATGTGTGTGCGTGCCAGTGCGTGTGTGTGCGCGTGCCAGTGCGTGTGTGTGTGTGTGTGCCAGTGTGTGTGCGTGCCAGTGCGTGTGTGCGCGTGCCAGTGTGTGTGTGCGTGCCAGTGCGTGTGTGTGCGTGCCAGTGGCGAGCTCCAAAGTGGGTCTGACCAGGCCTCGGCCAATCGGCGACGTCCATTCACGAGCGGTTGGGGCATCGTTTACATTCGATGCCATCGTAACGAATTAAGCTTTCAGCGCGTATCTCCCCAAACTCGCTTAACGACCAAACTCGCTTAATGACCAGTTTCGCGGAACCAATTACCGTCGTCAAGAGGGGTTCCACCGTATTGGTATTGGCGTGCGCGTGCGAGTGACACGATCCCACGCTCTCCCCTCGCTCCGCTCGCTACCACCAACGCCTTCCCAGCTCGTGACGCCACCACCGCCGCCAACTCAGGGGGGCGGCGCGACCTCCGCCCGCTCTGCCACCGGGAGTAGCGTGCCCCCCCCCCACCTCTGCCCCCCCCGCCTCTGCCCCCCCCCCTCTGCCCACCCCCCCCCCTCTGCCCGCCCGGCTACGGCGGTCGACACGACCCGTAGCCGATTTTGCCGGCCGATCTTGCCGTCCTCCGTCACGCAGCTCACAGGTTAACGGTTTTTCCGCTCGTTAAAATTTTGTCCGACGGACATTTATCGGGATTGTGAGAAGCTGGGGGGGGGGGGCGGGGGGGGGGGGCTTTGGCTTTTATTGCTCCGGCTCTCAGCCGCGGGCTGCGGGCCCCCCCCCCCCTCTCCACCGCCCCCGGCTCCGCTGGCTCACCACGCCGGCGCTTGGGGGGTGGTATTTGCGTAACATTTTGCCGCGGCAGAGCGAGCTGCGCCGCGGTATTTACAGCGGCGATGGGCTTCTTCGTTCTCGCCTCGGGGTGGCGGGGGGGGGTGGGGAGGGAGCGGGGGGGGGTGGGGAGGGAGCGGGGGGGGGGTGGGGAGGGAGCGGGGGGTGTGGGGGGGAGCCGGGGGGGGGCGCTGGCAACGGCGGCCGCGTTTGCGATTTATAAAAAAAATTTATGTTTTAACTGCAGATTTCAACGTAGTATTTCTTATTTTACCGCTGGCACTTTTAACGCCGAATCTTGCACTTTTTGGAATTCCTCGATCGACTCAAACTTTTTTAAAAGATAAATTAAATGTTTGAAATTATACGATCTTATCCGTTTCATTCTTTCCATTCGCATTATTATTATTATTCCGTGTTCCTCCGACGTTGTTAGACCCGTCACGCAAACGGGTGTGCGGCCGCCATCGATGAAACCCGACTTGAAAGAGCATCTTAGCTCGCAGGGTACTTGAAAATCAACCGAACCGACGGACCCCAGGACGGTCCGACGAGCCGACTCCTCTGCGACACCTTCCTCGAGATGATCCTGAAGTGATCGAAGCTTGAGAACGAACTTTGCGTTTCGGGGGACCAGCAACGGTCGAGAAACCGGCCGCGTTGACCCACACGAGGTGCTGCCCAGATCCCGGCTGGTTTGTAAACCCCCCCCCCCCCCACCCCGGCACGCTTCGCCCGGCACGGACGATGCCGCCGACGGCTTTCCGCGCCGATAATCGACCGCCGGCACCGGCACCGCGCGTTTTTTGGCTCGACTCTCCGGTTTGAATCTCGGCCGGCAAACGGAGAGTATTTATTCTAGATTTGAAGCTTTCGTGACTGCATTGTCTTTGAGTTGTGCGCCTTTTGGCGTCATCTGGTCCAACACCATGTGAGACTAGGCTCTAAGGCTGTCTCGGGTGTGGACCAATCAACTTCAAGGACAGTGCACATTATCAGAGTTGTGTTTTTTGTTTGTATTATGACTGCAGGTATTGTGGTCAATGTAAACATGACTCCTGGTAAAAAAAGGTGTCAGTTTTGTTGCCAGATAAAAGGGTAAAAAAAATAATTATCATATTTTTTACTGGCAAATGAGGTTCCAATGGTGTATATGCTTTACCCCGAGCTCTCATACTCTGATGGTGCATTGTCTTTGAGTTGTGCGCCTTTTGGCGTCATCTGGTCCAACACCATGTGAGACTAGGCTCTAAGGAAAGCTGTCTCGGGTGTGGACCAATCAACTTCAAGGACGGTGCATACATTATCAGACTTGTGTTTTTTGTTTGCATTATGACTGCAGGTATTGTGGTCTATGTAAACATGACTCCTTGTAAAAAAATGTGTCAGTTTTGTTGCCGGATAGAAGGGTAAAAAAACAATTATCAGGATTCATATTCTTAGGTTTTTTCTTTTATTAATTTTTTTTTTACCTACGTGAATTTACCGAAAAAACCTAAGAATATGGCAAACAGAGACCCAACGGAAAGGCGGAGCAAAGACCCCATCCCCCCCCTCTCCACCCTCGTTCTTCACCGACGACTCCCCTCCCCCCATACACCGAGGGTGTCGATGACACGGCCCGTCTGTGCGGCGATTGCCGCCGTGCGGAGCAGTTGTGTTTCCCCTGGGAATTCGGGGGGCGGGTGATTTGGTCGCGCGGGATAGATGAGCTTTCACGGCCGAGTTTGTTCACGGCGTCCGTTGTTCCGCGCCGCCCCCCTCCCTCCCCGCCGACTAACGAGCGGGAAGGAGGAGGAGGGGGGGGGCTGGAGAATGACAACGGCGTTCGCTGCCTCCCGCGCGGTGCTGCACCACCGCGCCAACCGGTGACGAACGTACGCGTATATATTCTTAGGTGTTTTTGGTAAAGTCACGTAGGTAAAAATGTTTAATTAATAAAAGTAAAATAAAGTAAAAATCACGACGTTTCGGAGGCAACACAAGCTTCCGTCTTCAGGTGGAACCGTCACAGCAACGACAGCTGTATCAAGTGTGATTTTTATTTTATTTTTATTTTACTTTTCACTTGATACAGCTGTCGTTGCTGTGACGGTTCCACCTGAAGACGGAAGCTTGTGTTGCCTCCGAAACGTCGTGATTTTTATTTTTATTTTATTAATTTTTTTACCTACGTGACTTTACCGAAACAACCTAAGAATATGAATCCTTGCAGTCACGTGTATGTATATCTCGACCGCTCGTGGGTCCGAGCGGTCGCCCCGTGCCGAGTGTGGAGATCGGCACCGGGGGGAGAGACGGAGGCGGTCGGGCGTGCCGCTCGCTCATCCACTCCGTGGCGTGGCACGGTGCCGGCCTTCGTTGGTGCTACTCTCTAACGGAGCTTGCCCCAACAGTCTGTTAGAGGCTATGGGGTGGGGGGGAGGGTTCTTTGTACGTGTGTGTGTGTCTGTGTGTATGTGTGAGTACGTGTGTGTGTTTGTATGTGTGAGTACGTGTGTGTATGTTTGTATGTGTGAGTACGTGTGTGTATGTTTGTATGTGTGAGTACGTGTGTGTATGTTTGTATGTGTGAGTACGTGTGTGTATCTGTATGTGTGAGTACGTGTGTATGTGTGGTATCTGTATGTGTGAGTACGTGTGTGTCTGTATGTGTGAGTACGTGTGTGTGTGTGTGTATGTGTGAGTACGTGTGTATGTGTGGTATCTGTATGTGTGAGTACGTGTGTGTCTGTGTGTGTATGTGTGAGTACGTCTGTGTGTGTATGTGTGAGTACGTGTGTGCAAGTACCTGTGTGTGTCTGTATGTGTGAGTACATGTGTGTGAGTGTCTGTATGTGTGAGTACGTGTGTTTATCTGTATGTGTGAGTACGTGTGTGTGTTTGTATGTGTGAGTACGTGTGTGTGTATGTGTGAGTACGCGTGTGTGTCTGTATGTGAATACGTGTGTGTGTGTGTCTGTCTGTATGTGTGAATACGTGTGTGTGTCTGTATGTGTGAGTACGTGCGTGTGTGGGGAGCGGTGGTGTAGCGGTTAGCGCTACGAACCCGGCGACCCGAGTTCGATTCCCGCTCACGGCCACCAACACCGCCAGTGACGATCATCCGAACCGCTCCTGGACCCCCTCCACCGAGTTCAACTCGGCCTCAAACGAGTACCCGGTGCGGTGTGTAGTAAACATCGCACGCTGGGGAGACAAAGGCAGCCAAGCGTGGTGCTGGCCACTCACCCGCTCGCTGGCAGCGCTTGCGTTCAGGTTACACGGGGGGTCTTTCTCTTTGTTCGTCTAATGGGGCGGGAGCGGCGGAGGAGTTGATTGGCCGTTGCGATGCGACCTCAACGACCCCGAATTCCCGTGTCCCGGCCACCGCTAGAATCGGGTGACGGGTGGCATCCGAGCCTTTGGCGGGCATTGATGCGGTTTTCAAACACCGGCACCTGGGGGGACTGAAGGTTGGGGGCCGGGTGGGGCACAGGCCACCCGCCCCCTCCGTGTGGCGCGCGCAGGTCTTGATCGGTGCTACTCGCCAACGGCACGATCCGCTGGAGGCTATACGGAGAATGTTGTTAGTGTGTTGAGTGTGTGAGTGTGTGTGAGTGAGTGTGTGTGAGGGTGTGAATGAGTGAGAGTGTGTGAGTGAGTGAGTGTGTGAGAGTTGGAATGAGTGAGAGTGTGTGAGTGAGTGTGAGCGAGTGGGTGTGTGAGTGAGGGAGTGAGCGAGTGTGTGTGTGCGAGTGAGTGTGTGTGAGCGTGTGAGTGTGTGAGTGAGTGTGTGAGTGAGTGTGTGAGTGTGTGAGTGAGAGTGTGAGTAAGTGAGTGAGTGGGTGGCTGGGTGCGTGAGTGGGTGGGTGAGTGAGTGAATGGGTGAGTGGGTGAATGAGTGAGTGGATAGGTGAGTGGGTCAATGAGTGGGTCGGTGGGTGAGTGTATGAATGAGTGCGAGTGGGATTGTAAACCCGCCAGCCACCCTGACCCACCTCCCCCATCGACGCAGTACCTCATCGTCATCCTCGTCGGACGAGCGAGAACCACCCTCACTCCTCCACCCCCCCCCCCCCCACCGACCCCGCACAGGAGCCGCACCATCCCGGCTCCCGGCTCCGCCCGGCCCCCCGGCTCCGTCTCCGCCGGCCGTCCCCTCGGGCTCGGCGCGCGGGCGCAAGCGGCAGCAGCCGACGGAGACTCCGGCGCGCGTCGCCGTCGCCGCGGCGGCGGCTGCAGCGCCGGCTCGCACGCCCGACGTGGCCCCGGCGGTGAAGCGGGCGAAGCGCGCCGTGCTGCAGGACCCCGAGCGCCAGCACGGCGTCCGGGGGAAGGCGCCGGCGCCGCGTCGAGCGGACGCGGAGAGCGACGTGGAGGACGGCGTCTTCCCGCTGCGGCCGGAGCTCGACACGAGCGGCGGCTACGGCGGCTACGGTGGCGGTGGTGGCGGCTACGGTGCCGCCGGCGCGAACTTCACCTTCGCGGGCGAGGGGGGCGGGAGGGCGCCGCTCGACACGACGATGACGCTGGGGGGCGACGACGACGACGAGATGGACGCGGAGCGGGGCCCGGGCGGCGATGGTCTGCCGCAGTTGGGAACCGGAATCCTGCGCCGGTGAGTGAACGGCGCGGGCAGCAGTGCCATGGCCGTGTGAGTGGGTGTGTGGGTGGGTGAGTAGGTGAGTGTGTGGGTGGGTGGGTGGGTGGGTGTGTGGGTGGGTGGGTGGGTGGGTGTGTGTGTGGGTGGGTGGGTGGGTGGGTGTGTGGGTGGGTGGGTGGGTGGGTGTGTGGGTGAGTAGGTGTGTGAGTAGGTGTGTGAGTAGGTGTGTGAGTAGGTGTGTGAGTAGGTGTGTGAGTAGGTGTGTGAGTAGGTGTGCGGGTGGGTGAGTAGGTGTGCGGGTGGGTGAGTGGGTGAGTGGGTGGGTGTGTGGGTGGGTGAGTAGGTGGGTGAGTAGGTGGGTGAGTAGGTGTGTGGGTGGGTGAGTAGGCGGGTGAGTAGGTGGGTGGGTGGATGTATGGGTGGGTGAGTAGGTGGGTGAGTGGGTGTGTGGGTGGGTGAGTAGGTGGGCGAGTAGGTGGGTAAGTAGGTGGGTGAGTAGGTGGGTGTATGGGTGGGTGAGTAGGTGGGTGTATGGGTGGGTGGGTGTATGGGTTAGTGAGTAGGTGAGTAGGTGGATGGGTGGGTGGGTGTATGGGTGGGTGGGTGTATGGGTGAGTGAGTAGGTGAGTGGATGGGTGAGTAGGTGGGTGTATGGGTGAGTAGGTGAGTGGGTGGGTATGTGGGTGAGTGCTTCAGGGAGCATGTTGTTGTGACCTGCAGCGTGCAGGATGAGTTGACCAAGTGTTTGGCAGCGACCGAATCCGTCGAGTAACCACAGCAGTAGTCGTAGCGACAGAAGAGTGGTCAGGAGGTGACTGATTGCGCGCGGAGGGTAAGCGAGTGGTTGCAGCGAACCGTCACGATCAAAATGAACCGCGGGTTTTCCTACTCGCATTCGGGAACCCCTCGCGAAAGCCCTCCGCGCGCAAAAACTTGCGTCGCCGCCTTGAAACTTCGACAACGAATCGTCTCAACGGTCGCCCCTCCTCCAACTTTCGGAGGGCGGTCCGAGAGACGAAATCACTTTGCTTCAACCGGCGTAAGACGTCTTACGTGGGTCCCCCCCCCCCACCCACCCCCCTCAGGCTGAGGCTGCCGGTGCTGGGAGAGGCAGAAGGGAACGCCTCCCAGAGCGATAGGAGCATCAGCATCAACAGCAGCATCAGCAGCAGCATCAGCAGCAGCAGCATCAGCAGCAAGCCGGGCTACATGGCGCTCACCACAGCCGCCCAGGGCAAGCGGATGCAGAGCAGCAGGTGCTGCAACTTCCCTCCAGCCGTCCCCTTCTTTCCCGCGTCTCCCTCGTCCCCTCTCCCCGCGTCTCTCCCTTCTCTCCTCGCATCTCCCCGTGTCTCCCCGCATCTCTCCGCGTCTCCCCCTGCGTCTCCCCCTTCTCTTCCCGCGTCTCCCCCTTCTCTCCTCGCATCTCCCCGTGTCTCCCCGCGTCTCCTCGCATCTCCCTGCGTCTCCCCCTTCTCTCTCCGTCCGCTCCCCGCGTCTCCCCCCACGTCTCCCCCTTCTCCCCCCGCATCTCCCCCTTCTCCCCCCGCATCTCCCCCTTCTCACCCCACGTCTCCCCCTTCTCTCCCCATCCTCTCTCCACGTCTCCCTGCGTCTCCCCACGTCTCCCCTTCTCTCCCCGCATCTCCCCCCGCGTCTCCCCTTCTCTCCCCCTTCTCTCCCCCTTCTCTCCCCGTTCTCCCCCCGTTCTCCCCCCGCGTCTCCCCCTTCTCTCCTCGTCCTCTTTCCACGTCTCCCCACGTCTCCCCCTTCTCTCCCCGCATCTCCCCCCGCGTCTCCCTTTCTCTCTCCCTTCTCTCCCCGGGTCTCTCTTTCGCGTCCCCGGCTTCCCACGTCTTCCCCCCTTCCTTTCCCCCGTGCGTGCCACCCCCCCCCCCCGCACCTCCGCCTCATCGGCCCCCCCTCCCTTCTCTCCACCTGCCCCCCCCCCACGCGCAGGTCCGTGTCGACGTCGGTGCTGCGGGAGACGAACCACGCGCTGCGCGACGTCTCCGCCGCAGCTCAGCGCATCCCCGTCGAGACGCAGCCTGCCAAGCAGCCCCTACGCCTCTTCAAGTTCAGCGGTGAGGACCCGGGGGAGGGGGGGGGTGTGGGGGGGGTAGGGGGGTGTGTGAGGCGGGTGTGTGAGGGGGGTGTGTGAGGGGGGTGTGTGAGGGGGGTGTGTGAGGGGGGGGGTGTGAGGGGGTGGGGTGTTTGGGGGGGGGGGGTCAGGTGGCTTCCAGGAACCGTAATCGCCACGTTGGAGACACGGAGCCGGCACCGCCGAGAAACCTGGGTTCCATTTCCGGGGTTGGCGGCGATTAGAACCGGGTCCACGAGTGTAGAGAACCCCGTAGACTCGCACAGAGAGACCCACAGATCGTCAATGAGACCCACAGACTCGCACAGAGACCCATAGACTCGCACAGAGACCCATAGACTCGCACAGAGACCCATAGACTCGCACAGAGACCCATAGACTCGCACAGAGTACCCAGAGACCCGCACGGCCGGTATCCACTACCACTCGCTCGCTCACCTGTTCGCTCACCTGCTCGCTCACCTGCTCACTCACCCGCTCGCTCACCTTCTCACCCGCTCACTCACCCACTCACTCACCTTCTCACCCGCTCACTCACCCGCTCACTCACCTGCTCACCCGCTCACTCACCTGCTCACTCACCTGCTCACTCACCTGCTCACTCACCTGCTCACTCGCTCACCTTCTCACCTGCTCACTCACCCGCTCACTCACCCGCTCACTCACCCGCTCACTCACCTGCTCACTCACTCGCTCACTCACCTGCTCACTCACCCACTCACTCACCTGCTCACTCACCTGCTTGTTCGCTCACCCGCTCACTCACCTGCTCACTCTCTCACTCACCTGCTCACTCTCTCACTCACCTGCTCACTCACCTGCTCACTCACCTGCTCGCTCACTCACCCGCTCACTCACCTGCTCACTCTTTCACTCACCCACTCGCTCACTCACCTGCTCACTCACTCACCTTCTCACCCGCTCACTCACCTACTCGTTCACCTGCTCACTCAGCTGCTCAGTCTCTCACTCAGCCGCTCACTCACCTGCTCACTCTCACTCACCTGCTCGCTCACTCACCTGCTCATTCGCTCACCTTCTCACCCGCTCACTCACTCCCCCGCTTGCTCGCTCACCTTCTCACCCGCTCACTCACTCACCTGCTCGCCCACTCACCCGCTCGCTCGCTCACCCACCTTCTCACCCGCGCACGCAACGCTCCACTCGTGCGGTCCTCCCGCTAACGACCGCCGTTCCCCCTCCTCCCCCCCCGCTCTACCCCCCCCCCCACCCTCCCCACCGTGCCCCTCCCCCCCCTCGGCTCACCGCAGGCATCGGCGCCCCGCCGCCCGGCGCTCCGAGCGCGATGTCCCGGAGCCGCTCCATGGGCAGCCTGGCGGTGCCGAGCCAAGGCCGGCGGAAGCCATCCTCTTTCCTCTTCAACCTGCAGAGGCGCAGCAAGTTCGGCAAGTGACGGCGTCGCCCGCTCGTCCGCCGTGCCCCGGCCGCCCCGGTTGTTGGAACGGCGCGGAAGCGGCGGCGGGTCGTCTCGGCACGAGAGTTCGCGCCGCCGTGCGTGCGCGCGTCATGCGCCCAGCGGTCTACTCACCGACCGCCCACTAACTCACCCACCAACCCACCCACCTACCCACCGACCACTAACTCGCCCACCCACCTACAGACCTACGGCCTACTAACTCACCCACCCACCCACCTACCCACCGACCACAAACTCACCCACCCACCTACAGACCCACTGCCCACTAACTCACCCACCCACCTACAGACCCACCGCCCACTAACTCACCTACCCACCCACCCACCTACCCACCGACCACTAACTCACCCACTCACCTACAGACCCACCCAACTTCCCACCTCCCACTAACTCCCCCACCCACGGCCCACTAGCTCACCAACCCAAACTACAGACCCACCCACCTTCCCACTGCCCACGAACTCACCCACCCACCTACCCACCGACACACCCACCTACCCACCGACCACTAACTCACCCACCCACCTACAGACCCACCGCCCAATAGCTCACCCACCTAAAGACCCACCCAACTTCTCACCGCCCACGCACTCCCCCACCCACCTACAGACCCACCGCCCACTAACTCACCCACCCACCTACAGACCCACCGCCCACTAACCCACCCACCCACGGCCCCACTGACTCAACGCAGCCGTCCGCGAGTGGGACACGGGGCACAGTGGGGGGGGAGGGAGAGGAGGGAGGGGGGGGTAACCGCTTGCTTGTGTGGGTGGAGCGTTGCATCAGGGACCCTGACTCCCCGCGCCCCGCTTGCTTGCAGATCGGGCCGCGACGCACCGCACTCGCCTGATGATTGGTAGTCGTAGAAGTCCAACACTGGGCCTTCTCGCTTGTGTGTGGGGGGGGGGGGCGCAGGAAGGTGGGGAAGGAGGGGAATTCCCACCCCCGCCACGTGACTGCACTTTGAGCCCCCCACGTGTCTCGTCTTAGCGTGAGTCCACCTCGAGTCCCCCATGAGTCTCCCACGAGTCCCCCTCTCCCCGAATGTTTACACTTCGACCCTCGCCGCGCTCGCCCCCCCGCCGGAGGCCGAGGGGGACGTGGCGGTCCTGGCCGCCGCCGCCGCCGGCGTGCGCCGCGCCGTGATCTCTGGCGCCTGCGGTTGCACCATGCCAGCGGACTTTGCCGCGTCTGAGCCGCCACCCACCCACCCCCCGCCTTCAAACCGCGGCGACGCTCGAGGATTCTCCGCCATTCCGCGTTCGCTTAGCCGCCGCCGCGTTTCCCGCTGCTCGTTAAGCTGGCACGGGGGGGACATTTTACCGGTCGGCATCTGGAATATAAATATATAGAGAGATATAGATACACACGTATGTATTGTGTTGCCCGGGCATTGTCGTTCTCGTGCCCCCCCCCCCCCCCCCCCAAGTGTTTCGCGCCGAATTCCCACTCTGGGCTCCCGTTTCCACCCCGCCCCCCTCCCCCCGAACACTTTGCCGTTGCGGCAGTCAGGTGACAGGGGACGAACCACTCGCTCGCAACGCTCGAAACGCTCGCAACGCTCGCGCAAGCGGTGGCGGCGGCAGACTGTGAATTTCTCCCGACGAATTCCCCCCCCCGGGGTCACTTGGGGGACCCGTGGGACACGTCGCCACCACGTTCCCCGCTCGTGCGCGCCATCCGACGGCTCTTTTTCCACCGCGCCAACTGAGCCGTGCTGACGGAGAAGGCCCCCCCCCCCCTCGGCACATTCAAGCGTCGTAGTCTGTGAGGCCGTGGCGTGTAGGCGACTGAAAGAAAAAAAAACACCTCCTACCGTGCCGCCCCCCCCCTACCGTGCCGCCCCCCCCCCTACCGTGCCGCCCCCCCCCCCTCTCCTCCCCGCCCCGCGCGCCGTCGTGGCTCGGACGCGCCAGCGGAAGAGGGTCGGGGAGGGATGAGGGGGGGGGGGGCCGCCGAGAGAAGGGCGCTTGACGAGCCCCACCTCGGTGGCGTCCTCGTTGGCACCGGCTCTGTCCGCCCTCCGTCGCCGCGGCTTCTTTGCGTTTCCGTTTCGGATTGCGTCTGACGCGCTCGTGCGGCCGGCGCTCTGCTACCTGCTGCTGCTACTGCTGCGTGTAAAAAGAGCTCGCGGATCGCGGCGGAGAATGTTTGTTGTGTTTTAGATTTTGCTAATAAACGTACCGCGCCCGTCGTTAGCACTCGTCCATTCTGCGTGCCGCTGGTGGTTTTGAAGGCTTCCCCCCCGTCTCCCGTGTGCCGTGTGCCAGCGCCATGTGCACAGCACCTCCTCCAGCACCATGTGCGGGGACACGTGGGATCACTTGGGGTCACGTGGGGACACGTGGGACACTTGGGGACACGTGGGGTCACGTGGGGACACGTGGGGTCACTTGGGGTCACGTGGGGACACTTGGGGACACGTGGGGTCACTTGGGGTCACGTGGGACACTTGGGGTCACGTGGGGTCACGTGGGGACACGTGGGGTCACTTGGGGACACGTGGGGTCACGTGGGGACATGTGGGGTCACGTGGGGACACTTGGGGTCACTTGGGGTCACGTGGGACACTTAGGGTCACGTGGGGACACTTGGGGTCACGTGGGACACGTGGGGTCACGTGGGACACGTGGGACACTTGGGACACGTGGGGTCACGTGGGGTCACGTGGGACACGTGGGGTCACTCGGGACACGTTGGGACACTTGGTACACTTGGGGACACGTGGGACACGTGGGGTCACGTGGGGATACGTGGGGTCACATGGGACACGTGGGGTCACGTGGGGTCACGTGGGACACGTGGGGTCACGTGGGGTCACGTGGGACACGTGGGACACGTGGGGTCACTTGGGACACGTTGGGACACTTGGTACACTTGGGGACACGTGGGACACGTGGGGTCACGTGGGACACGTGGGGATACGTGGGGTCACATGGGACACGTGGGGTCACGTGGGGTCACCTCGGAAGGCTGAGCAAATTTCGCATGCCCGCACCTGTTCTTGGGAACCATTGCGAGCATCGTGACTGATTGCATCACCAGCTGGTGTACGGTAACTGCACCGAACGGCACCGGCAGAAGCTTCAGAGGGCGATGCGGTCCACCCAGCCACTCACAGCTGGGCGTGTTGCCCCCCCACCCCACCCTCTGGGAGACCGCGACACTAAGGGGGGGGGGGGGGGCATCGCCAAGGCTCCAAAAGGTCAAAAGGTCAAAAGGTCAAAAGGTCATCGTCACCACGGGCCCATGGCCCTGTTCATCAGGAGACAATCCCAAGCTGAAACCCGGGGCGACATCGCCACATTGCGGCTTCAATCCCCAGGACATCCGGATGCTGAGCTGAGCTGAGCAGAGCCCCGCGCAATCTCTGTCCAAGCCGTGCCAACCTCTGATTTTTGCTTCTCCTTACCCCAATTCACACACTCCTCCCCTCCACACCGACTGCACTAGACATTAATGGCCTGCAGGGTCAACGGCCAGGGCGTGGTGTATTCCGCAAGTATGGCCGACTGTGAGGGCGGGCACAAGCCGGCGTGAGTAGGTGAAACGTTGAGTTTTATAAGGGCACCACGGGGTGCCAGCCCCTCCCCACCTAGCCCCAGCCCCTCCCCAGAGGTCACACGACAGTTCACACGACAGGTCACGCGAGAGGTCACGCGAGAGGTTACGCGACAGGTCACGCGAGAGGTCACGCGTGAGGTCACAGGAGAGGTCACACGGGTGTCATCCGGGGGGTGAGGGGGGGTTGACCAATTGAGATGGCTGGCAGATCTACGCGCCACACGCACGCGCGTACTGATGCGCACAAAAGCTAAAGCCCCCCCCCCCTCTCGTGTAGTCTTCACGGACTGTTGGGGCAAGTGCTGTTCTCGCAAGCAGCACCACCGACGAAGAAGGTCGGTGGGGGATGAGGGGGTGGGGAGGGGGGGGGTGAGGGGGTGGGGAGGGGGGGTCCCAAAGAGTCGTTCAAGATCGTCGTCAGCGGTGTTGGCCTCTTGAGCACGAATCGATCTCGGGTGGCCCCTCGCCTTCCCAAGACACGTGGAGACACACACACACACAGCTACCGGATTATAAGACACACCCAGCTTCTCTTTAAACGGGGAGGGGGAGGGGGGGGAGTGCACCCCCACCCCCGTCCCTGCCACCCGTGTTCAGTGAACCGAGTAATTCGCCTCTGGATAGAAAGCACCGATCACCCCCCCCCCCCCCGCAATTAGCACCGTGCGATTAACTCCTTAAGTTAATGAACGCGTTGCGTTAATTGGCGCGTGTAGACCATCACAGCAATTGTCGCTAATGGAAGGGGGTGGGTGGTGGGCGAGGGGGGGGGGGCTGGCTGGAGAGAGGAAGGGGGGGCTGGCATCATCCGTAACCCTCTCGACGCCACTGACCCTCTCCGCGGTGTGCGGTACAGCAAGTAGGCCCGCGACCTCCGCTAAAGGGGCAGCCCCGCAAAAATGGTGGTCTTTGGCCTACTCTTCCATCGGCGCTGGCGAGTTCGTGCGTCTCGGGGGAGTCGTGAGAGCAACCCACATCTCGCTGCGGTGGCTAGGAGATGTTAACTACCTCGCCTGGTACACAGGAGGTCGTGGGTTCGATCCCGACCTTGACGTCTGCTGCTGTGTATTTGGAGTCTGCGTCTCTCTCATCATCATCACCACGGTGGCTAGGAGATGTTAACTACCTCGCCTGGTGTACAGGAGGTCGTGGGTTCGATCCCGACCTTGACGCCTGCTGCTGTGTATTTGGAGTTTGCGGTGTCTCTCTCTCATCATCATCACAGTGGCCAGGAGATGTTGACTACCTCGCCTGGTATACAGGAGATCGTGCATTCGATCCCGACCATAACGCCTGCTGTATATTTGGAGTGCCTCCGGCATGAAGTTCGCGACTCTGAGCTCACGGCCACCAACGTCGGTGAGAAATATCTGAGCGCGTCCCTGGGGTGTGTGTGGTGGGGGGGGGGGCCCTTCCCGAAGGTCAGATTCAGGACATGCATTTCTAACTTGCAGGAGGAATCCGATGAACTATAAAGCTTTTTTTTTCTCACAAATATCAACAGTAAAGGGCACGGGGTAAGAACGTTTCAACAACGAACAGTTACAAAACTACGATAGGAGTGCCTAAACAAAAATCCCCCAAACACACAGAAATACAACCAAGCCATCCCATCCTATTCTTAGGTTTTTTCGGTAAAGTCACATAGGTAAAAAATGTAAATTAATAAAAGTAAAAAAAATTGTTTTTTTATTAATTTGAATCTTTTACCTACGTGACTTTATCGAAAAATTTTAAATTAATATAAGTAAAAAAAAATTATTTTACTTTTATTAATTTAAATTTTAATTTTTTACCGACGTGACTTTACCGAAAAAACCTAAGAATATGAATCCTTGCAGTCACGAAAGCTTCAAATCTAGAATCATCCCGTCCTACCCAGGCAAAGTCCCACTGAGGTCTTAACTTATTTTTCAGAAGCTACCCGGTCATCACGAATGTGATAACGCAACGAAGTGGGCCCAATCATTTGAACATTCATAGCGACCAACGTAATCTCAACAATCTCAAATGCGCGTTTCTCATTGTGGGTGCCCTGGTGCAGCTGCCTAAAACATCGCCACTTGGGGGGAGACAAAGGCGGCCGAGCTTGGTACTGGTCTCGTGTGCCGTGCCAGCCTTCGACAACAGCACTTCCCCAACACGCCTTGACAAAGGCAGTGATGTGGCGCATCTGCCACTGCCTGGGGGTGCGAGATGTCCTTTCTGGAGGGTGCGAGACATGGCCAGAACGTGAGTAGACAACTTGACTTTGTTTCATCAACACCCTCTGTGTAGTTATTAACGTCGTAACTTGATTTTTTACGATTGGGATCCAAAGGGGGGGTGCAAGGCTGCAGTAAAATGTACCCTAGCCGATACCCGGCTACCCGTACCCGGCCGGGTACGGGTAGCCATTTGCGACCCTGGTGCGGCCGGGTACGGGTAGGCCGTGAGTCACTGATGAGTAACCGTTTGTCACTCATTTCGGGTAGGGTACGGGTGGGGAATCAAAACTCGTTTGCGATCTCTGCATTGGGGGGGACCAAATCTCCCAGGGGGTCCCCTCGCCCCCCCTAGAAAAAAAATCTACATTTGAAAACTAATTTCCTGCCTAAAATATTATATTTTTATTTATTTTTTGCAATAATGTCTAATAGTGTATTGTATTACATGGCTCTGTTTTTTTTCTTTTTTACATTTTCTTGTTTCATTGTATGTAATGGCAGAGATTAGGGATACATAAAGTACAACCATAACCACAATCATATAAACAGAAATCTATTTTATAGCAATATATTGGGGGGGGCACATTTTGAGCATATTTGAATATTGGGGGGGATGGGATTTGATGGTGAACGGCACCCCCCCTCCCCTCAATATATATTATAATTACGGCTTTGGTCTCAAGACTCGACAGGGCTGCCCTGCTCTGCCCTGCCGCCTTGTTCGACGTTTAAAGCCCTTCACCTCCACGTGCGCCAGTTCGACTCCGTGTCGGAGGGAACCGGGAGAGGCCCCCCCCCCCCCCCCCCCCATCCTCTGCCCCCATCCCCTGCCCCCAGCCACTGCCCCCATCCCCTGCCCCCAGCCACTGCCCCCATCCCCTGCCCCCAGCCACTGCCCCCATCCCCTGCCCCCATCCCCTGCCCCCAGCCACTGCCCCCATCCCCTGCCCCCAGCCACTGCCCCCCCATCCCCTGCCCCCAGCCACTGCCCCCAGCCACTGCCCCCAGCCACTGCCCCATCCCCTGCCCCCAGCCACTGCCCCCATCCCCTGCCCCCAGCCACTGCCCCCCCATCCCCTGCCCCCAGCCACTGCCCCCATCCCCTGCCCCCAGCCACTGCCCCATCCCCTGCCCCCAGCCACTGCCCCCATCCCCTGCCCCCATCCCCTGCCCCAGCCACTGCCCCCATCCCCTGCCCCCAGCCACTGCCCCCCCATCCCCTGCCCCCAGCCACTGCCCCCAGCCACTGCCCCCAGCCACTGCCCCAGACACTGCCCCCATCCCCTGCCCCCATCCCCTTCCCCCATCCCCTGCCCCCATCCCCTGCCCCCAGCCACTGCCCCCAGACACTGCCCCCAGCCACTGCCCCCAGCCACTGCCCCCAGACACTGCCCCCAGCCACTGCCCCCATCCCCTGCCCCCAGCCACTGCCCCCAGCCACTGCCCCCAGCCACTGCCCCCAGACACTGCCCCCATCCCCTGCCCCCATCCCCTGCCCCCTGCCACTGCCCCCAGACACTGCCCCCAGCCACTGCCCCCAGCCACTGCCCCCATCCCCTGCCCCCAGCCACTGCCCCCAGCCACTGCCCCCAGCCACTGCCCCCATCCCCTGCCCCCATCCCCTGCCCCCTGCCACTGCCCCCATTCCCTGCCCCCATCCCCTGCCCCCTGCCACTGCCCCCAGACACTGCCCCCTGCCACTGCCCCCCCATCCCCTGCCCCCAGCCACTGCCCCCAACCACTGCCCCCAGACACTGCCCCCATCCCCTGCCCCCATCCCCTTCCCCCATCCCCTGCCCCCATCCCCTGCCCCCAGCCACTGCCCCCAGCCACTGCCCCCAGACACTGCCCCCAGCCACTGCCCCCAGCCACTGCCCCCAGACACTGCCCCCAGCCACTGCCCCCATCCCCTGCCCCCAGCCACTGCCCCCAGCCACTGCCCCCAGACACTGCCCCCAGCCACTGCCCCCAGCCACTGCCCCCATCCCCTGCCCCCAGCCCACTGCCACTGCCCCCAGCCACTGCCCCCAGCCACTGCCCCAGACACTGCCCCCATCCCCTGCCCCCATCCCCTGCCCCCTGCCACTGCCCCCATTCCCTGCCCCCATCCCCTGCCCCCTGCCACTGCCCCCAGACACTGCCCCCTGCCACTGCCCCGCGGTGCCTCCACGCAGACTGACGCCTCGTGCCCAAGGGCCCCACTACAATTGTCCTGGTGGTGGTGATGATGGTGATGGTGGTGGTGATGGTGGTGATGGTGGTGGTGATGGTGGTGATGGTGGTGGTGATGGTGGTGATGGTGGTGGTGATGGTGGTGATGGTGGTGATGGTGGTGATGGTGGTGATGGTGGTGATGGTGATGGTGGTGGTGTTGGTGGTGGTGATGGTGGTGGTGGTGATGGTGATGGTGGTGATGATGGTGGTGATAGTGGTGATGGTGGTGGTGATGGTGATGATGGTGGTGATGGTGGTGGTGATGGTGGTGATGGTGGTGGTGATGGTGGTGGTGTTGGTGGTGGTGATGGTGGTGGTGGTGATGGTGATGGTGGTGATGATGGTGGTGATAGTGGTGATGGTGGTGGTGATGGTGATGATGGTGGTGATGGTGGTGGTGATGGTGGTGATGGTGGTGGTGATGGTGGTGGTGTTGGTGGTGGTGATGGTGGTGGTGGTGATGGTGATGGTGGTGATGATGGTGGTGATAGTGGTGATGGTGGTGGTGATGGTGATGATGGTGGTGATGGTGGTGGTGATGGTGGTGGTGGTGGTGGTGTTGGTGGTGGTGATGGTGGTGATGATGGCGATGGTGGTAATGATGGGAGAGAGGAGGTGGTGGTGGTGGAGGGATGGGAGGAGGAGGTGGTGGTGGTGGTAGAGGTGGAGGGATGGGAGGGAGGAGGAGGTGGTGGTTGTGGTGGTGGTGGAGGGATGGGAGGGAGGAGGTGGTGGTGGTGGTGGTGGAGGGATGGGAGGGAGGTGGAGGAGGAGGTGGTGGTGGAGGTGGAGGGATGAGAGGGAGGAAGAGATGAGAGGGGGTGGGGTGGGGTGAAGAGGAGCAGTGGGGTAGGGAGGGAGGGAGGAGTGGTGGGGGAATGGGGGGAGGTGAAGAGGGGGAGATGGAGGAGTAAGGGGGGGGGGGCAGGTGAGAGGGGGAGGGAGGAGTGGTGGGGGAGTGAGGGGGGAAGTGAGAGGGGGGAGGGAGGAGTGGGAAGTGGTAGGGGGGTTGAAGGAGGAGTGGTGGGAATTGGTGGGGTGGAGAATGAGGGGGAGGGGAGAGTCAGGGGTGCCATCAGCACCCGCGCCCAGAGACCCCCATCTCCCCCCCCCCTGCCACCCCGTGCCGTTCGTGCGCTGTGATGTTCATGACCTCTCTGAGTGCTCCCAATCACCCACGTGACGACCTCCGGTTCATGCAGATTACATTGTGCGCGCGTGTGTGTGTATGTGTGTATTTTTACGTGTGTGTTTGTATGTGTGTTTGTACGTGTGTGTGTGTTTGTATGTGTGTGTCTGTATGTATGTGTGTGTTTGTATGTGTGTGTGTTTGTATGTGTGTGTGTTTGTATGTGTGTGTGTGTGCGTTTGTACGCGTGTGTTTGTTTATGTGTGTGTGTGTGTTTGTATGTGTGTGTTTGTATGTGTGTTTGTATGTGTGTGTTTGTATGTATGTGTGTTTATATGTGTGTGTGTTTGTGTGTGTGTGTGTGTTTGTACGCGTGTGTGTGTTTGTATGTGTGTGTGTGTTTGTACGTGTGTGTGCGTTTGTACACGTGTGTGTGTGTTTGTACGCGTGTGTGTGTGTTTGTACGCGTGTGTGTGTTTGTACGCGTGTGTGTGTGTCACTTTGTAGTAGGAGCGGTGGTGTAGCGGTTAGCGCTACGCTATTGTGCCATCAAATCAACGGAGGCACAGTCCGATTGGGACCTATACGTTCCGGGTGTTCTTGCGGCCTATAGGATGGCACCTCATGCCTCTACCATTACGTACGGGAGAGAATGTGACCCCCCCCCCCCCCCCCCATGGAAGCCCAGTTAAATATTGATCCGAGCAAGAAGAAAGTCACTGTGCCGGGACTCATGAGCCTCACCCTCAAGCGGTTGACGGAAACGCGGAAGGCGTCCCCTGGCAATTCGGCCAAGCTGCGGGCTGCGAATTAAAAACTGGCTGGGCTTCAGGAATCTGGAAAACCTTGGAAACCTGGGGAGAGGCCATGGCTGCATTGCCCCCAGGTGCCTCTGGTGACGTCTCCTAAATTACATCGGCCACGGCAGGGCCCCGTGGAGGTAATTGAGGTTAGGAGGCCGCAGTGTGAGCGGATCCAGGTTGGTCGCAGGCGTCGGTACGTGCACCCCGTCACGACTGAAACCCTATTTTCCACCACATGAGATCTCCGCCATCTGATGGCCGGGTGTTTGATGCGTCCGACGGAGCCGGACGTACGATTAACGGAGGTTGTCCCTCAGAGTGACTCTGTTCCTCCATCTGCATGGTCCCAGGGCTTGACGCCCAGCGAACCGCGGGCGATGCCGGCCACAGGCGGAACGGGGTGGACGGTACGACCGCCACCCGCTTCTTCCTTTACTCCATCTTCGTCCCGGGAGGGACCGCGCCCGTTGGGACGTCTTCAAGTCACCCCCGGGGTCTCCGGAGGACCTGTTCCGGGCCCATGCGCGGGGCCGGCGACAAGGACCCATTCCAAGACGGTTCGATTCAGATGACCGCCCCTACTCGTCGTTCGGTCGCTGTATATTTTGGGGGGCTGGATTGTTGCCATGCATTGCGAATATTGCGTGGATATTGTTTGGTTCGTCGTCCCGCTACGCGACGTATGAAAGTCAGCCGGGACAGCTGTTTTCTTTAACGGGACGGGGGGGGGGGGGGGGTGATGTAGTGACTTTGAATGAGTCACTGTAGCGCATGGTGCTGGGAGATTGGTAGACGATGAGATTGGGGGTAGCAGCCCGTTCTACCAGTTGGACCGGTGGGCGAAGCACGGAGCCTTCTGGGGGATCCAGAGGGGTGCGGGGCTGAGGGCGGAGCCTGGCCACGCTGGGGAGAATAAAAGGTGAGCTCCGACTCACAGTCGGGGCTGCTGCCATCTGGAGTGGAACTTGTCGTGTTGTCCTTGTCGTGGTCTTCGCCTCTTCGAGCTGTGGGTCTGGAAGGATGTTGGCTGTCCTGACCCGGTATGTAGTTATCCCCTATGGCTGTGAAGGCCGGAATAAACAAGAGAGTGCCTCCTACTTGTGTCTCTGAATTAGTACACTACACGACGATGACGACGATGACGACGATGACCATGATGACGGCGACGACGATGATGATGACGACGATGATGATGATGACGACGACGATGATGATGACAACGATGATGATGATGACGACGATGATGATGATGATAACGACGACGATGATGACGACGATGATGATGATGACGATGATGATCATTATGATGACGACGACGACGATGATGATGACGCCGATGACGATGATGATGACGATGATGACGACGATGACGACGATGATGACGATGATGACGACGACGCCGCTGTTGTTGTTGTTGGCCGACTTCAGCCTCACCCGGAAGAATTCCTCTGCCAGCCAAGGTCATGCCAGCGGAGGTCTGGACCGCGTACCCAGTGCAGCCATGCGGCTGCACGAGCCACAAGTCCTGAACCTCATAGCTATCGAACCATTCGGGGTTACCGCGTCTTCTTGTACAGGGAAATTGAGTTATGAGGTCCATGCGGCGTACAGCCGTTTCAATTCGGACAAAACAAATTAAATGTCTATTGGTTTGTGTTTCTCCCTTGTGATGGGACTTCGTAGGAGATGTATAAGGGGCACGGGGTGACCAATGAGGTCTGGATTGGTCTGTAATAAGGTAGGGCACTGATAATGGGTTGACAGGTATGTAGTTGTGAGTGTACTCGTGGTGAGTGTACTAGTGCTGAGTGTACGAGTGGTGAGTGTAGTGGTGAGTGTACTAGTGGTGGTGAGTGTGCTAGTGGTGAGTGTACTAGTGGTGGTGAGTGTGCTAGTGGTGAGTGTACTAGTGCTGAGTGTACGAGTGGTGAGCGTAGTGCTGAGTGTACTAGTGGTGATTGTCTACTTGTTTGTATTTCTCCCTTGTGATGGGACTTTGTAGGATGAACGTTGAGATGTATAAGGGCACGGAGTGACCAATGAGGTCTGAATTGGTCTGTAATAAGGTAGGGCACTGATAAGGGGGTTGTGACAGGTATGTGAACCTCACCCATTTCCCCTCGGCATCAGGAGGAGGAGCGGGGTTGGGGGGAACGATGTGAAGCCCAGCTGCAAGCGATTATGACATTCTCACTTACAACTATCCTCAGCTAGCTGAGACCAGGCCACTGTGGGTTTCAATTGGGTCCTAGATGGACACCCACCGCCGCAGTGGAAGAATGTCAGGCGCATCATACGGATGAAAAGCTGATGGTCAGTCGTCAGATTAACACCACGGTAGGTCCTGGTGTCAAGGACATGGGCCCGCAACCCGCCATTCCATCACTTTGTAGCCCAGCAGATGTCCTTGCTTGGATCCGGCGTGCATCCATAATGTTGTGCCGGAACAGCGTGTTGGCAATTACAAGCCCGTGGGCTGCACAGTAGTCGAGCAGCCATCCCACTGTTATTGTTGAGCTGATCTGGCCCATGCCTTCCGGTCACTCCTGCCCAAGTGGCCAGTGTCATGATCCACTCAGACATTTAAAAAGTCACTCAATAAGACAACTCTATGCCCGAGGGGCCACTTTAGCCCATGCCTTGGAAAAGGAGGTCACAAAAGGCATCTGACTCATTGGCCTCGCTCAACTGCGTTCCTGCACTGATGGTCAGCTCTGGTGGTGGCGGAGGGGAGGGGAGGGGCAGAGGCCACCACCGCCACCACTCCTTGCGTCCTGTCGGTGGAGAAGCGAGCCCGCAGTCGCCTGGGATGCACAGCTTTCCAAATGTAATAAAGGACTCTCGCACAGGTGTCGATCTCCGTTGTCCTTTATTAGGTTCGTAGAATCTCGTACCACGGCGTCCTCGCTCAGGCCGCGTCTCTCCCGACGGTCTCTCCACAGTCCCTCGGCTGCGCCGATATGCAGTCTCCCTGCTGCTCCGAGATGCAGCCTCCCTGCTGCTCCGAGATGCAGCTGCCCTGCTGCCCCACCTTGCAGCCACACCGCTGCCCCGCTCTCTAGCGCTACTGCTGCCCCGCTCTCTACAGCCAGCTTCCCACAGCCGCTATCTCTCTCTCTGCGTCTGACACCGATGGCTGACGGTGTCGACGTCTCCCTCCGCGTGGCGACCGCGCCACTCTCTCCGTACTGCCCAGCGTGGCCTCCTGCTGTTTCACTCCGTCTCAACTCCCCTTTCCCCTTCCGGTTCTCCCCCTAAATCCCCTCTCCCACGTGACCCTAACTCCACCCACTCCCCACGTGACCCAGACTCCGCCCCGCCTCAATCCTTGCTCGCATTACACAAACACCTCGCCACCAACCCTCCCACGCCCAGTCTGCTGGCTGTATTCGCAACAGGAGACGCCGCCTTCCCTGTTGTTCGTGTCTTGTGCTGCTGTCCCGAGGAAGACAGCAATCAATCATTCTCCTAAGTTTCAAGCTTGCGTACCGTACCACGCGTCGTCCTACTAATTGACATGCTAATTTTTCTCTAACCCCCTCCCTCTCTCTCCGCCCCCGCCCCCCCTCTCTCTATTCAAGGCCTCGTCACAGAGACGTTCTCTCTCTGTGTGCTGATGTGTTGCTCTCTCTCTATGTATCTTTGTGATATCTGTCTGCTTATATGTCTGTCTATAGTTTTCTGGTTAAATGTTTGTTGCTATTTCTTTTATACCTGATGACGATTGCTCGTGTTGCAATCGAAACGTCGTAGTATGCTATTATTTCATTTATTATTTTATCTTTACACGTCACTTTACCGAAAGAACCAAAGAGTAAGACAGAAATCCACACGCAGCAGCGGCGGCGGCGGCAACCAGTCCACCGTACCTCCGCGGATTCCAGAGGGGTCCACGCGGCACCGGTCCGGCTCTCGACAGAGGAGCGTAAAACGCCACCGATTCCCCGGCAGATGCTGCGGACATTCCACGTGGACGGCCGGAGCGATTGCTCCGCTCGTTTTCGGAGGTTCGCCAAACTTCCCCTCTGTGTCGTCGTCAGTTTTAACGCAGCTCGGGCCAAAAATGGCGCCTGGCCGCGTCACGCGGTGATGTCACGTGACTCGTCCACCTCGTGGCCACGGGCACATTTTAACTTGTATTTTCTCGTCCGCCGTGGTTGTGGTGGTGGTGGTGGTCCCCGCAGTAGTTAAAACTCACACTGCTGGGGAGGGCAGGGACATCGTCTGTGAACTACGACAGAACAACATCTGTGAACTACTACTGGACCACATCATCTATGAACTACTACTGGACATCATCTATGAACTACTACTGAACAACATCTATTAACTACTACTGGACATCATCTATGAACTACTACTGAACAACATCTGTGGCTACTACTGGATATCATCTATGAACTACTACTGAACAACATCTGTAACTACTACTGGACCACATCATCTATGAACTACTACTGAACAACATCTGTGGCTACTACTGGACATCATCTATGAACTACTACTGCACAACATCTATGAACTACTACTGGACATCATCTATGAACTACTACTGAACAACATCTATTAACTACTACTGGACATCATCTATGAACTACTACTGAACAAAATCTGTGGCTACTACTGGACATCATCTATGAACTACTACTGAACAACATCTGTGGCTACTACTGGACATCATCTATGAACTACTACTGAACAACATCTATGAACTACTACTGGACATCATCTATGAACTACTACTGAACAACATCTATGAACGACTACTGGACCACATCATCTATGAACTACTACAGAACAACATCTATGAACTACTACAGAACAACATCTATGAACTACTACTGAACAACATCTATGAACTACTACTGGACATCATCTATGAACTACTACAGAACAACATCTATGAACTACTACAGAACAACATCTGTGAACTACTACTGGACCACATCATCTATGAACTACTACAGAACAACATCTATGAACTACTACAGAACAACATCTATGAACTACTACAGAACAACATCTATGAACTACTACTGAACAACATCTATGAACTACTACTGGACATCATCTATGAACTACTACAGAACAACATCTATTAACTACTACTGGACATCATCTATGAACTACTACTGAACAACATCTGTGGCTACTACTGGACATCATCTATGAACTACTACTGAACAACATCTGTGGCTACTACTGGACATCATCTATGAACTACTACTGAACAACATCTGTAACTACTACTGGACCACATCATCTATGAACTACTACTGAACAACATCTGTGGCTACTACTGGACATCATCTATGAACTACTACTGCACAACATCTATGAACTACTACTGGACATCATCTATGAACTACTACTGAACAACATCTATTAACTACTACTGGACATCATCTATGAACTACTACTGAACAAAATCTGTGGCTACTACTGGACATCATCTATGAACTACTACTGAACAACATCTGTGGCTACTACTGGACATCATCTATGAACTACTACTGAACAACATCTATGAACTACTACTGGACATCATCTATGAACTACTACTGAACAACATCTATGAACTACTACTGGACATCATCTATGAACTACTACAGAACAACATCTGTGACTACTACTGGACATCATCTATGAACTACTACTGAACAACATCTATGAACTACTACTGGACATCATCTATGAACTACTACTGGACATCATCTATGAACTACTACTGAACATCGTCTATGAACTACTACTGAACAACATCTGTGGCTACTACTGGACCACATCATCTATGAACTACTACTGAACATCATCTATGAACTACTACTGGACATCATCTATGAACTACTACTGAACAACATCTATTAACTACTACTGGACATCATCTATGAACTACTACTGAACAACATCTGTGGCTACTACTGGACCACATCATCTATGAACTACTACTGAACAACATCTATGAACTACTACTGGACATCATCTATGAACTACTACTGAACAACATCTGTGAACTACTACTGGACATCGATAACATAATATAAGATAATTGGTTCTTTACCCTTCTATCTGGCAACAAAACTGACACCTTTTTGCAAGGAGTCATGTTTGCATAGACCGCAATACCTGCAGTCATAAATACAAACAAAAGACATAACTCTGATAATGTGCACTGTCCTTGAAGTTGATTGGTCCACACCCGAGACAGCTTTCCTTCGAGCCTAGTCTTATGAGACTAGGCTCGAAGGAAAGCTGTCTCGGGTGTGGACCAATCAACTTCAAGGACAGTGCACATTATCAGAGTTATGTCTTTTGTTTGTATTTATGACTGCAGGTATTGCGGTCTATGCAAACATGACTCCTTGCAAAAAGGTGTCAGTTTTGTTGCCAGATAGAAGGGTAAAGAACCAATTATCATATTTTTACTGGCAAATGAGGTCCCCATAACATAATATAAGTTTAAGGGTTGGATCGCGTAAATGTAAATGTGTCGTTAACATACGTGTCAAGCCCCTATCAGTGCCCTACCTTATCACAGACCAACTCAGACCTTATTGGTCACCCCGTGCCCCTCATAAATCTCAACGTTCATCCTACAAAGTCCCATCACAAGGGAGAAACACAAACAAATATGCCCTATTGAAACGGCTGTACTCCGTATGGACCTGAAAACTCAACTTCCCTGTGCACGAATAGGGGTAAACCGTATGCCCTTAACAAACCGTTGGGGCAAGTGATGTTCGCGAGCACCTATGAAGGCCGGGAAGCGATCACACAGTCAGACAGACACACAGACACACACAGATAAATATAACAACAACCGCCATTCGCCACTAAGTGGCGGTGACGTCACCACGACGCTTGTGCCAGGCCATGTGCACCTTGAGGCCATGTGAAGTGTTGAACGCCAGCTGGCAGGAGGTCACGGGGCAGACCCAGGTGTCACGGGTCGACTGACTGAGATGACTGGCTGATGCACCACCTGTGCCCCCTACTGTGCCAACTCGCTGTGCTTTAGCCACCCGGCGCTCTGCTCGTTGTTGTGAGCGTCGCTCCTCCACCCTCCATTGTTGTTGGAGGGCGACTGCCTCCAACTGCCCAGTAGCAGCGTCCTTCATGAGCATACATACACACACAGACAGACACACATACACAGCACACATACCACTGGGATATTTGCACACAGCATTGATATACGGTGCTTTTTCTGGAAGACTTTGCTGTTTTTTCCTGGATTTTTCCGTTGCGTGTAGTCACTTTAAGATGTTTCTTGTTCATGTTTTTAAATCCTTTATATTAAGTTCGCTTGCTTGCTTGCGTGCTTGCGTGCTTGCTTGCTTGCTACGACCGTGCAAATCTTTCGGTCGTTTTTTAACCCACTTCCCGTGATCCAATCGAGCTGACATTTTCCACACAGACTCGTTGTGCGTGACAATTCATTTTCGTGAAAATCTTTTTCCAAAATTTTACACTGTTTAGGGAAAACAAATTAAATATTTAATTACCAATTGCTTAATACTGGCAGAGAATCATCTGACCCATAGGTGGCAGCCATCTCAAGCCAGAGGACGAGAGGACTCTAGCCGCCACGCATATAAAGGATTTAGAGTGAAAAACTTTGTTTTTACGGATTAATTTTTTGCTTGTTGCGGTTGCACCCGATTCAATAGCTGAATGGCTCACAGGGCTATAACCTAATAAATAAACTGAACTGAACACAGACCATGGGCAGTCCGGGAGGGATCGTCACCCCTTGACTCATGCGAGTTGGAACAATCGGGAGTGGACCAGCTGGGTGCATCGGCCACTCATCTCAGTCGGGGTCAACCCCCCATGGGTTGCCACCTGGATCTGTAACCCCGTGACCTCCGGCCAGTGGCGAGCCTTCGACGTTTCGCGGGGCCTCGAGGTGCACCTAGCCTGGCACAAGTGCCGCGGTGACGCCGCAAACTCTCGGTGGCTACTGGCGGCTGTTGCGTGAATGTACAAAAAACACGTAAATGTTAAAACACGTGATTTTTTTATTTGCTACACAGCCCAGATAATGCGACAAATCTCGAAACTTAAACACCCGGTCGTTCATAAAAGTCGAAGGCGGTATAGTACTATAGTAATAGAGCAAGTGCAGAATCACTGAACCGGAATTGATAGCTTGAATGCATTTAGCGCGGGGCCCTTGAAAGTGCGGGGCCCGTAGCTACTACACGTGTAGTAGCTACTACATATGTAGTAGCTACTACATGTGTAGCTACTACATATAGAGCTACTACACGTGTAGTAGCTACTACACGTGTAGTAGCTACTACATATGTAGTAGCTACTACACGTGTAGCTACTACATATGTAGCTACTACACCTATACACATGCACCTACACACACAGACACACGCAGACACACACACACAGACACACACACAGACACACACACTAACAGACACACACACAGACACACACGCACCTACACGCAGAGACACACAGACACACACGCACCTACACGCAGAGACACACACACAGACGCAAACACACAGACACACACACTCACCTACACACACGCCCCTACACGCAGAGACACGCATACGCACCTACTCACACGCGCACATAGACGCACCCAGACACACGTACACTAGTAGTAGTAGCTACTACACATGTAGCTGCTATACATGTAGCTACTACACATGTAGCTACTACTACCGGCTTGTGCCCGCCCTCACAGTCGGGCATATTTGCGGAATACACCACGCCGCCGTTGACCCTGCAGGCCATTGACCGAGCAACCCGACGTTCCTACCAGCTCCCTCCGCAGGAATGTGTTTATTAAAATCCTTATTATTATAATAATAATTATTATAATAAGGATTGTCCCTCGCAATCTACGATAAGTACGGCTGGCTACGTACGGCGCGAACGAAGTTCTACGTGCACACATTATCTGAACCGTTCGCGGGCCTCCCCTAGGTCGACTCGGCCTCAAATGAGTACTTGATCCGGTGTGTAGTAAACATCGGCACTGGGGAGACAAAGGCGGCCGGGCGTGGTGCTGGCCACCCACCCCCTCGTGTGCCACAGTGACGTGGCCTTCTTTCATAGGTGCTGCTGCTGCTGCTACTCGCTGACAGCACTTGCCCCGACAGACCGTTAAGGCTATACGGGGGAACTTTGTTTTGTGTGTGCGTGTCTCTGCGTGTTTCTGTGAGTGCGTGCCTGCGTGTGTGTGTGCGCGTGTAGGTGCGTGTGTGTGTGCGTTTATGTGTCTGCGTGTGTCTGTGTGCGTAGGTAAGCGTGTGTGCGCGTTTGGAGGTTCGTGTGTGTGCAGGCGTGTGTTTGCGTGCATGCCGTGTGTACGTGTGTCTGGGTGCGTATATGTGCGCGTGTGAGTAGGTGTGTGTGCGTGTGTGTGTCTCTGCGTGTAGGTGCGTGTGTGTAGGTGAGTGTGTGTGTCTGTGTGTTTGCGTCTGTGTGTGTGTGTGTCTCTGCGTGTAAGTGCGTGTGTGTCTGTGTGTGTCTCTGCGTGTAGGTGCGTGTGTGTAGGTGTGCGCGCGCGTGTGTGTGTCTGTGTGTGTGCGTCTGTGTGTGTGTCTCCGCGTGTAGGTGCGTGTGTGTAGGTGTGCGCGCGTGTGTGTGTGTCTGTGTGTGTCTGTGCATGTATGTGTCTGTGTGTGTGTCTCTGCGTGTAGGTGCGTGTGTGTAGGTGTTTCGTGTGTGTCTGCGTGTAGGTGCGTGTGTGTAGGTGTGTGCGCGCGTGTGTGTGTCTGCGTGTAGGTGCGTGTGTGTAGGTGTGTGCGCGCGTGTGTGTGTCTGCGTGTCTGTGCGCGTGTGTGTGTCTGTGCGTGTCTGTGCGCGTGTCTGCGTGTAAGAGGTGTGCGCGTGTCTGCGTGTAGGTGTGCGCGTGTGTGTGTGTCTGTGCGTGGCTGTGCGCGTGTGTGTCTGTGTGTAGGTGCGTGTGTGTAGGTGTGTGCGCGCGTGTGTGTGTCTGCGTGTAGGTGTGCGTGTGTGTAGGTGCGTGCCTGTGTGCGTGCGTGTCTGTGCGTGCGTGTGTGTGTGTCTGTGCGTGTCTGTGCGTGCGTGCGCGTGTCTGTGTCTGTGCGTGTGTGTCTGTACTTGTCTGTGTATGTGTGTGTTTGTGCGTGCGTGTCTGTGCGTGTGTGTGTCTGTGCGTGTCTGTGCGTGCGTGTGTGTGTCTGTGCGTGTGTGTGTGTGTGTGGTGTCTGTGCGTGTCTGTGCGTGCGCGTGTGTCTGTACTTGTCTGTGTGTGTGTGTCTGTGTGTGTCTGTGCGTGTGTGTGTGTCTGTGCGTGTCTGTGCGTGCGGGTGTGTGTCTGTGCGTGCCTGTGTGTGTGCGTGTCTGTGCGTGCGTGCGTGTGTGTCTGTGTTTGCGTGCAGAGTCAAGGCGTGGCACTGAACCTCCCCCAACATTCACCCCGAAAATTCACCGCTCGCTCTCTCTCCGTTGGGGGGCGGGGGGGGGGGTAGTCGACGCAGTCTCCCCACTAACAACTCACTGGGCTCCACGAAGCCCACTCTTTCTCGCCCATCTGCACACACACTCGCCGTTCCTGTGACGGGGCGCGTACAGTCGCGCTGGGATTAACCGCCTCGATCCCTCGCCACCAGCACCACCATCCCCCTACCGAGTTGACCCGTGTCGCTCTACGGTGCTAGGTGAGTCCACGCCGTGTCACCCTGTGTGTGTGTGTCACTCTGCGTGTGTGTGCGTGTCACTGTGTCTGTAGTAGGAGCGGTGGTGCAGCGGTTAGCGCGCCGCGCTACGAACCTGGCGGCTCGAGTTCGATTCCCGCTCACGGCAAACACCGCCAGTGACGATTATTTGAACTGGTCCTGTGCCTCCCCTAGGTCTACTCGGCCTCAAATGAGTACCTGGTGCGGTGTGTAGTAAACATCGCCACTGGGGGAGACAAAGGCGGTCGGGTATGGTGCTGGCCACCCACCCCCTCGTGTGCCGTGCCGGCCTTCATAGGTGCTCGCTAACAGCACTTGCCCCTACAGTCTCTTAGAGGCTACACGGGGGATCTTTGTGTAACTGTGTGAGCTAAGGTTGTGTCTGTGTGTGTGTTACTGTGTGTATGTTACGTTGTGTGTACTACTGTGTGTGTTACTGTGTGTGTGTGTGTGGCCTCAAGGTGCACATGGCCTGGCACAAGCGTCGTGGTGACGTCACCGCCACTTAGTGGCGAATGGGGGTTGTTGTTGTTGTGTGTGTGTTACTGTGTGTGTGTGTTACTGTGTGTGTGTTACTGTGTGTGTGTTACTGTGTGTGTGTTACTGTGTGTGTGTGTGTGTTACTGTGTGTGTGTTACTGTGTGTGTGTGTTACTGTGTGTGTGTGTTACTGTGTGTACTACTGTGTGTGTGTGTACTACTGTGTGTGTGTGTGTACTACTGTGTGTGTGTGTATTACTGTGTGTGTGTGTACTGCTGTGTGTGTGTGTGTGCTACTGTGTGTGTGTACTACTGTGTGTGTTGCTGTGTTTGTGTACTGCTGTGTGTGTGTGTACTACTGTGTGTGTGTTACTGTGTGTACTACTGTGTGTGTGTGTTACTGTGTGTGTGTTACTGTGTGTGTGTACTACTGTGTGTGTGTTACTGTGTGTGTACTACTGTGTGTGTTACTGTGTGTGTGTACTACTGTGTGTGTTACTGTGTGTGTGTTACTGTGTGTGTGTACTACTGTGTGTGTGTTACTGTGTGTGTGTTACTGTGTGTACTACTGTGTGTGTGTGTTACTGTGTGTGTGTTACTGTGTGTGTGTACTACTGTGTGTGTGTTACTGTGTGTGTACTACTGTGTGTGTGTTGTGGGGAGCGATAGTGTAGCGGTTAGCGCGCTGCGCTATGAACCCGGCGACCCGAGTTCGATTCCCGCTCACGGCCAACACCAGTGACGATTATCTGAACCGGTCCCGGGCCTCCCCTAGGTCGACTCAGCCTAAAATGAGTACCTACTGCGATGGGTAAACATCGCCGCTAGGGAGACAAAGGCGGTCGGGCGTGGTGCTGGCCACCCACCCCCTCGTGTGCCGTGCTGGCCTTCATAGGTGCTCGCTAACAGCACTTGCCCCTACAGTCTGTTAAGGCTATAAGGGGGATCTTTGTTATCTTTGTACTACTGTGTGTGTACTACTGTGTGTGTGTTACTGTGTGTGTGTTACTGTGTGTGTGTTACTGTGTGTGTGTTACTGTGTGTGTGTTACTGTGTGTGTGTTACTGTGTGTGTGTTACTGTGTGTGTGTTACTGTGTGTGTGTTACTGTGTTTGTAATGGGGAGCGGTGGCGCAGCGGTTAGCGCGCTGCACTAAGAACCTAGCGACCCGGGTTCGATTCCAGCACACGGCCAACACCGGTGACGATTATCTGAACCGGTCCCGGGCCTCCTCTAGGTCGACTCAGCCTCAAATGAGTACCTGTTGTGTAAACATCGCTACTAGGGAGACAAAGGCGGCCGGGCGTGGTGTTGGCCACCCACCCCCTCGTGTGCCGTGCCGGCCTTCATAGGTGCTCGCTCACAGCACTTGCCCCTACAGTCTGCTGCAGGCTACACGGGGCATCTTTGTCTTTGGTGTATAGGTGCTACTCGCTCACAGCACTTGCCCCGACAGTCTGTTACAGGCTACACGGGGCATATTTGTCTTTGGTGTATAGGTGCTACTCGCTCACAGCACTTGCCCCGACAGTCTGTTACAGGCTACACGGGGAACCTTTGTCTTTGCTGTATAGGTGCTACTCGCTAACAGCACTTGCCCCAACAGTCCGCTGCAGGCTACACGGGGCATCTTTGTCTTTGGTGTGTAGGTGCTACTCGCTCACAGCACTTGCCCCGACAGTCCGCTGCAGGCTACACGGGGCATCTTTGTCTTTGGTGTGTAGGTGCTACTCGCTCACAGCACTTGCCCCGACAGTCTGTTACAGGCTACACGGGGAACCTTTGTCTTTGCTGTATAGGTGCTACTCGCTAACAGCACTTGCCCCAACAGTCCGCTGCAGGCTACACGGGGCATCTTTGTCTTTGGTGTGTAGGTGCTACTCGCTCACAGCACTTGCCCCGACAGTCCGCTGCAGGCTACACGGGGCATCTTTGTCTTTGGTGTGTAGGTGCTACTCGCTCACAGCACTTGCCCCGACAGTCTGCTGCAGGCTACACGGGGCATCTTTGTCTTTGGTGTGTAGGTGCTACTCGCTAACAGCACTTGCCCCGACAGTCTGCTGCAGGCTACACGGGGCATCTTTGTCTTTGGTGTGTAGGTGCTACTCGCTCACAGCACTTGCCCCGACAGTCTGTTACAGGCTACACGGGGCATCTTTGTCTTTGTGCGCGTGGGTGGGTGTTGGCTCGGAATAGGGTCGAGGGTAGGGGGCGCGTTGGTTCCGTTCTGGGGGGGGGGGGGGGGTGAGCGTGAGAGTCGCTTAAAGGGTTTTAGGGTTGACCCCAAGAGGCGAGGGCTCATGCGAGTCGAGGCGTTATGGGGCGATGATTTAGGGTTAGGGGTGCGTGCTCGGGTTAGGGCCAGGGTCAAGGTGAGTGACACGCAGAGACACACACACAGAGACACACACGTGTACACACACACAGTGTACACACACAGTGACACACACACAGTGACACAAACACACAGTGTACACACACAGTGACACACACACACAGTGACACACACACAGTGACACACACACACACAGTGACACACACACAGTGACACACACACAGTGACACACACACACACACAGTGAAACACACACACAGAGACACACACACGTGTACACACACAGAGAGACACACACACACAGTGACACACACACAGTGACACACACACGTGTACACACACAGTGACACACACACAGTGTACACACACACACACACAGAGACACATACAGTGGATACACACACACGTGTACACACATACAGTGACACACACACAGTGACACACACACACACACAATGCACACACACACAGTGGAAACACCCACAGTGTACACACACACACACACAGTGACACACACACAGTGACACACACAGTGACACACACACACAATGCACACACACACAGTGAACACACACACAGTGACACACACACACACACAGTGGCCACCACCCTGTGCCTAAGCGTGTCTCTGTTGAACCTCTTTCGCGCCGTACGTAGCCAACCTGCCCCGATCGGAGGTGCTTAGGGTTGATGCGATTCGTGGCTTCGTGTTTTGGGGTTTTGCTGCTATGACTATGGTGGGGCGGTGTTGTTTTCCTACCCCCCCCACCCCCCCCAAGGTAATGCTTTCCGTGTCGAGAGAAACATTCACCGTTAATCACCTCCAGACGGCACGCGCACTCACGCACGCACGCACGAGCAAAGACAAAGAGGCCACCCACCCGGATAGCCTTCAGAGACTGTCGGGGCAAGTGCTGTTCGAGAGTAGCAGCACCTACGAAGGCCGGCACGGGATCACGAGGATGGGATGGGTGGGATGGCCAGAACCACGCTCGGGCCGCCTTTGTCTCCCCAGTGACGATGTTTACTGCACACCGCGTTGGGTTTAGCCGGGACCGATTCAGGCGACCGGCAACCGGTCACAGGTGATGAGCGGGGAGTCGAACTCGGGTGGGCACGGGTTCCTAAGAGCAGCGAGCTCAGCTCTCTAACCTAGCGCTCCCCTACACACACACAGGCACACACACACACAGACACACACAGACACACCACACAGACACACACACAGACACATACACACAGACACACACAGACACACACACACACACAGACACACACACACAGACACACACACAGACACACACACAGACTCACACACAGAGACACACACACACAGACACACACACAGACTCACACACAGAGACACACACACACAGACACACACACAGACTCACACACAGAGACACACACCCACAGACACACACAGACACACACACACACCCACACACTGTGAGCGACGACTTGGCTGCCAGTGATTCACGCGAGACGCGAAACATTCGTGCCCAAAGCCCCCCACCACCTCCTCCAACCTCCTCCCATCTCAACACGGAGACTCTCTGTGTCACTCACAGTCACCACCACTACCACCACCACCACAATGCTCGAGTCTTGACCAGTAGCGGCTCCTGCAAAATCTCTCAGGGGGGGGCAAATGTCTGGATGATTGATAAGGATAAGGTCCATCCATGCAATGGATAAATTAACAGCTTAAGCATGTAAAGGCAACTTCACTTCTTTAATATTAATGGAAAATAAAGTGACTCTTACAATACATCTCCTTGTTTGTTTCTATACTCACTATTATTACAATCCACTCAGTTTCTTTTATTAACGATTCCACTAGGTGGCGACAAATAATATCGTTGACTGAAACGTGCTTACGTATGATGACGTAAGCACGTTAGTGCGAGCCCTCCCGGAAGCCATAGAGAATGCATTGCAGCGCCCCCCCATTCGAAAAAAAACATCTTTGAATGTAAGTCTATGGGGCCACTCGGGGCGATTCTCAGCCGGAGTGAAATCGCCCAAAAAGAGGCGGTACTCCACAGAACGTGACATGACGCTGATTGGACTATATCCAGAGGCACAGTAACGGCTAGCGTGACTCTGTAGTTGAATGAGATTTTGAATGTGATTGAAAAAGTCCCTTTCACACTTTGGTGGTGCGTCGCCCAATCGCCCTAATGAAGAAACCGCCCCTGGTCTTGACCCTGTCCCTGACCAGACAACCTCTGCGCCACCCTCAATACCTCTGTACAATGTCCATAACAAAGGCTCACCCTCTTAAGCCTCACCTTACCATATTAATAAAAGTATGCGGCCCTTGCCCCACCCCCTTCTCCAACCATTATATAAACGGAGTGGTATCTCTTGCAATCTCTCATTTACTTGATACAGCTGTCGTGGCTGTGACGGTACCACCTGAAGACGGAAGCTTGTGTTGCCTCTGAAACGTCGTGATTTTTCTTCTTGGTTCTTTCGGTAAAGTCACGTAGAAGGGAAGTAATAAAATAAAATAATAAAAATAAAACATAATAAAATATTTTATTATGTTTTATTTTTATTATTAAAATATTTATTATGTTTTATTTTTATTATTTTATTTTATTACTTCCCTTCTACGTGACTTTACCGAAAGAACCAAGAAGATGAATCCCTGCAGTCACGAAAGCTTTAAATCGAAAGTCGTGATTTTTATTTTATTTTACTTTTTTAATGTTTTACCTACGTGACTTTACCGAAAAAACCGAAGAATATGAATCCCTGCAGTCACGAAAGCTTCAAATCTAGAATGAGAATATTTATCAAGACTGCAGGAGGAGGAATCCGATGAGCTATGAAGCTCTTTGACTCAGATTGGTCCATGCAGGGGGGGGGGGCACGGGGTAACTTAGTTACAACAACAAACGCAGCACGACAACTTGATTGTAGTACAGAGCAAGGCCGTAATTATCATATATTTAGGGGGGGCAGTTAGCCCCCCTCCCCAAATATTCAAATATGCTCAAAATGTGCCCCCCCCCCCCCAATATATTGCTATAAAATATATTTCTCTTCTTGGTTCTTTCGGTAAAGTCACGTAGAAGGAAAATAATAAAATAATAAAAATAAAACATAATAAAATAATTCTCACGACGTTTCGGCCACAACGCAAGCAGCCGTCCTCAGGTGAAAACCAGGTCTGTTTAATTTTATTATTTTATTACGTTTCATTTTCATCATTTATTACTTCCCTTCTACGTGACTTTACCGAAAGAACCAAGAAGATGAATCCCTGCAGTCACGAAAGCTTTAAATCGAAATATATTTCTGTTTGTATGATTGTGGTTATGGTTGTACTTTATAAACCCCTAATCTTTTCCGTTACAAACAATGAAACAAGAAAAGGTAAAAAAAAGAAAAAAAAACATTGCCATGTAATACAATACACTATTAGACATTATTGTAAAAATGTAATATTTTAGGCAGGAAATGGCAGGAAATGAGTTTTTAAATTTAGATGTTTTTTTTCTTCTGGGGGGGGGGGGGGGACCCCAGACCCCCTGAAAGATTTGATCCCCCCCAATGTTGACACCATGGCTACGGCCTTGCTGGTACAGAGTTCAAGAAAGGTCACAAAATCACCGAACTTTTCGATGTAAAGCTTTCGTGACTGCAGGGATTCATCTTCTTGGTTCTTTCGGTAAAGTCACGTAGAAGGGAAATAAAAAAATAATAAAAATAAAACATAATAAAATACAATTCTCACGACGTTTCGGCCACAACGCAAGCAGCCGTCCTCAGGTGAAGAACAGGTCTGTCGAGAAGATTCAGACGCAGTCTCCCCGACAGACCTGTTCTTCACCTGAGGACGGCTGCTTGCGTTGTGGCCGAAACGTCGTGAGAATTGTATTTTATTATGTTTTATTTTTATTATTTTATTATTTCCCTTCTACGTGACTTTACCGAAAGAACCAAGAAGACGAATCACCGAACCACACGCAAATGCAACACGAATCCATCCCCATCCTACTAGGCCCGCTGAACTACTGATTTATTTTTCGGAAGCGATCGACAAAGTGGCACCATCATTTGGAACATTTATAGCAAACCAAAATCATGAAAATAATCTCAGTTTAACACGTGTAAGGCTTTCGCGACTAATATTATTCATAATAAATGTGTTTTGGGTTTAGATCGCGTTATTTATAAATGTGTCGTAACCCTCCACCACCCGACACGGCCAATCAGCAAAAAAGTGTTACGTTGACAAAAGACAAAATACATTTTTGATTTAAAACTTTCGTGAAAGCAGGGATTCATATTCTTGGTTCTTTCGGTAAAGTCACGTAGAAGGGAAATAATAAAATAATACAAATATAATGATGATTGCTTGTGTCGCAGTCGAAACGTCGTGAGAATGTTTATTGTTTTATATTTTTATTATTTTATTATTTCCCTTCTACGTGACTTTACCGAAAGAACCAAGAATATAAAACACAAAATAGTTCGCTACTTTAGCCCACCGGTGTGTTGAAGAGTGAATCCACAACATTTACAGTTTTTGTGTAGTAATTACATCCAGCATGCTGATTGGCCGTGTCGGGTGGTGGAGGGTTACGACACATTTATAAATAACGCGATCTAAACCCAAAAACTTTATTATGAGTAAATAATCTCGATGCGTGACATTTCTAAATGTGGAAGGAAAATCCGGAGGATCCGGAGAAAAAAATCCACGCGACCACGGGGAGAGAGAGAGAGAGACACGCAAACTCCAAATATGAAGCAGGTGTCAGGGTCGGGATCGAACCCACAACCTCCTGTATACCAGGCGAGGTAGTTAACATCTTGTCACAGGGAGAGAGAGAGACACGCAAACTCCAAATATACAGCAGGTGTCAGGGTCGGGATCGAACTCACAACCTCCTGTATACCAGGCGAGGTAGTTAACATCTTGTCACAGGGAGAGAGAGAGACACGCAAACTCCAAATATACAGCAGGTGTCAGGGTCGGGATCGAACCCACAACCTCCTGTATATCAGGCGAGGTAGTTAACATCTTGTCACAGGGAGAGAGAGAGAGAGAGACACGCAAACTCCAACTATACAGTAGGCGTCAGGGTCGGCATGGAACCAACGACCTCCTGTATACCAGGCGAGGTAGTTAACATCTTGTCACAGGGAGAGAGAGAGACACGCAAACTCCAAATATAAAGCAGGTGTCAGGTTCGGGATCGAACCCACAACCTCCTGTATACCAGGCGAGGTAGTTAACATCTTGTCACAGGGAGAGAGAGAGAGACACGCAAACTCCAACTATACAGTAGGCGTCAGGGTCGGCATGGAACCCACAACCTCCTGTAGACCAGGCGAGGTAGTTAACAACTTGTCACAGGGAGAGAGAGAGACACGCAAACTCCAAATATACAGCAGGTGTCAGGTTCGGGATCGAACCCACAACCTCCTGTAGACCAGGCGAGGTAGTTAACATCTTGTCACAGGGAGAGAGAGAGACACGCAAACTCCAAATATACAGCAGGTGTCAGGGTCGGGATCGAACCCACAACCTCCTGTATACCAGGCGAGGTAGTTAACAACTTGTCACAGGGAGAGAGACACGGAGATTGCTCCTCCAGCCTCCAGCTGCCAGCGACGCGTTCGCTGGCAGTGGCACCGCGTGGCCTTGAAGCAAAGGCGTGAAGAAGGACCATTACGCGAAACGTCACCTTTGTGTGAACAGGGACTCTTCTATTTACGAACGATTTGGGTTCCAGAGGTCGTAAGTCGATTTGTTCGTAAGTCCAACTTTACTTCTTGTCGAATCCAAACGTGTACACTAAACACGAGGAATGTCTTTAAAAGTTGTATAATTTACACCATTGGAACCTCCTTTGCCAGTAGCAAAATATGATAATATGATAATAAACCCATGTGAGACTCGGCTCTAAGGAAAGCTGTCTCGGGTGTGGACCAATCAATTTCAAGGACAGTGCATACATTATCAGAGTTGTGTTTTTTGTTTGCATTCCGACCGCAGGTATTGTGGTCAATGCAAACATGACTCCTTATTAATAAGGTGTCAGTTTTGTTGGCAGATAAAAGGGTAAAAAACAATTATCAAGTTGTATAATCTCCTGCAGATGTATGTGCCACTGGTTCTTCGTGTTCTGGCGGATGTAGATGCCACTGGTTCTTCGTGGTTCTGTAGATGGAGATGCCACTGGTTCTTCATGTCCTGCAGTTGTAGATGCCACTGTTCTTCACGTTCTGCAGATGTAGATGCCACTGGTTCTTCACGTTCTGCAGATGTAGATGCCACTGGTTCTTCACATTCTGTAGATGTAGATTTCACTGGTTCTTCACGTTCTGCAAATGTAGATGCCACTGGTTCTTCACGTTCTGTAGATGTAGATGCCACTGGTTCTTCACGTTCTGTAGATGTAGATGCCACTGCTTCTTCACGTCCTGTAGATGTAGATGCCACTGGTTCTTCATGTCCTGCAGTTGTAGATGCCACTGGTTCTTCACATTCTGTAGATGTAGATGTCACTGTTCTTCACATTCTGCAGATGTAGATGCCACTGGTTCTCACTTTCTGCAGATGTAGATGTCACTGTTTTCATGGTTCTGCAGATGTAGATGCCACTGGTTCTTCACGGTCTGCAGATGTAGATGTCCACTGGTTCTTCACGTTCTGCAGATGTAGATGCCACTGGTCTTCAAGTTCGCAGATGTAGATGCCACTTGGTTCTCACGTTCTGCAGATGTAATGCCACTGGTTCTTCACGTTCTGTAGATGTAGATGCCACTGGTTTTTCACGTTCTGCAGATGGTAGATGTCACTGGATTCTTCACGTTCTGTAGATGTAGATGCCACTGGTTCGTCACGTTCTGCAGATGTAGATGCCACTGGGTTCTTCACCGTTCTGCAGATGTAGATGTCACTGGTCTCTTCACGTTCTGCAGATGTAGATTCCCACTGGGTCTTCAAGTTCTGCAGATGTAGATGTCACTGGTTCTTCACGTTCTGCAGATGTAGATGCCACTGGGTTCTTCACGTTCTGCAGATGTAGATGTCACTGGTTCTTCACGTTCTGCAGATGTAGATGTCACTGTTCTTCACGTTCTGCAGATGTAGATGTCACTGGATTCTTCACGTTCTGTAGATGTAGATGTCCACTGGTTCTTCACCGTCTGCAGATGTAGATGTCACTGGCTTCTTCACGTTCTGCAGATGTAGATGCCACTGGTTCTTCACGTTCTAGCAGATGTAGATGTCACTGGTTCTTCACGTTCTGCAGATGTAGATGCCACTGGTTCTTCACGTTCTGCAGATGTAGATGCCACTGGTTCTTCACGTTCTGCAGATGTAGATGCCACTGGTTCTTCACGTTCTGCAGATGTAGATGCCACTGGTTCTTCACGTTCTGCAGATGTAGATGCCACTGGTTCTTCACGTTCTGCAGATGTAGATGCCACTGGTTCTTCACGTTCTGTAGATGTAGATGCCACTGGTTCTTCACGTTCTGCAGATGTAGATGCCACTGGTTCTTCACGTTCTGCAGATGTAGATGCCACTGGTTCTTCACGTTCTGCAGATGATGCCACTGGTTCTTCACGTTCTGCAGATGTAGATGCCACTGGTTCTTCACGTTCTGCAGATGTAGATGCCACTGGTTCTTCACTTCTGTTATGCCACTGGTTCTTCGTTCTACAGATGTAGATGCCACTGGTTCTTCACGTTCTGCAGATGTAGATGCCACTGGTTCTTCACGTTCTGTAGATGCCACTGGTTCTTCACGTTCTGCAGATGTAGATGCCACTGGTTCTTCACGTTCTGCAGATGTAGATGCCACTGGTTCTTCACGTTCTGCAGATGTAGATGCCACTGGTTCTTCACGTTCTGGATGTAGATGCCACTGGTTCTTCACGTTCTGCAGATGTAGATGCCTGGTTCTTCACGTTCTGCAGATGTAGATGCCACTGGTTCTTCACGTTCTGCAGATGTAGATGCCACTGGTTCTTCACGTTCTGCAGATGTAGATGCCACTGGTTCTTCACGTTCTGCAGATGTAGATGCCACTGGTTCTTCACGTTCTGCAGATGTAGATGCCACTGGTTCTTCACGTTCTGCAGATGTAGATGCCACTGGTTCTTCACGTTCTGCAGATGTAGATGCCACTGGTTCTTCACGTTCTGCAGATGTAGATGCCACTGGTTCTTCACGTTCTGCAGATGTAGATGCCACTGGTTCTTCACGTTCTGCAGATGTAGATGCCACTGGTTCTTCACGTTCTGCAGATGTAGATGCCACTGGTTCTTCACGTTCTGCAGATGTAGATGCCACTGGTTCTTCACGTTCTGCAGATGTAGATGCCACTGGTTCTTCACGTTCTGCAGATGTAGATGCCACTGGTTCTTCACGTTCTGCAGATGTAGATGCCACTGGTTCTTCACGTTCTGCAGATGTAGATGCCACTGGTTCTTCACGTTCTGCAGATGTAGATGCCACTGGTTCTTCACGTTCTGCAGATGTAGATGCCACTGGTTCTTCACGTTCTGCAGATGTAGATGCCACTGGTTCTTCACGTTCTGCAGATGTAGATGCCACTGGTTCTTCACGTTCTAGATGTAGATGCCACTGGTTCTTCACGTTCTGCAGATGTAGATGCCACTGGTTCTTCACGTTCTGCAGATGTAGATGCCACTGGTTCTTCACGTTCTGCAGATGTAGATGCCACTGGTTCTTCACGTTCTGCAGATGTAGATGCCACTGGTTCTTCACGTTCTGCAGATGTAGATGCCACTGGTTCTTCACGTTCTGCAGATGTAGATGCCACTGGTTCTTCACGTTCTGCAGATGTAGATGCCACTGGTTCTTCACGTTCTGCAGATGTAGATGCCACTGGTTCTTCACGTTCTGCAGATGTAGATGCCACTGGTTCTTCACGTTCTGCAGATGTAGATGCCACTGGTTCTTCACGTTCTGCAGATGTAGATGCCACTGGTTCTTCACGTTCTGCAGATGTAGATGCCACTGGTTCTTCACGTTCTGCAGATGTAGATGCCACTGGTTCTTCACGTTCTGCAGAGTAGATGCCACTGGTTCTTCACGTTCTGCAGATGTAGATGCCACTGGTTCTTCACGTTCTGCAGATGTAGATGCCACTGGTTCTTCACGTTCTGCAGATGTAGATGCCACTGGTTCTTCACGTTCTGCAGATGTAGATGCCACTGGTTCTTCACGTTCTGCAGATGTAGATGCCACTGGTTCTTCACGTTCTACAGATGTAGATGCCACTGGTTCTTCACGTTCTGCAGATGTAGATGCCACTGATTCTTCACGTTCTACAGATGTAGATGCCACTGGTTCTTCACGTTCTGTATATGTAGATGCCACTGGTTCTTCACGTTCTGCAGATGTAGATGCTACCACCGCCATCTATTGCGTGGCGGTTGAACTTACAACTCTCGGTCCGAACAGGCAACTGGACATACGGGGACATTTCGATTTAAAGCTTTCGTGATTGCAGGGATTCATATTCTTGGTTCTTTCGGTAAAGTCACGTAGAAGGGAAATAATAAAATAATAAAAATATAAAACAATACAAATTCTCACGACGTTTCGACTGCAACACAAGCAATCGTCATCAGGTGTGAAATCCACAGCTGAGTTTACCGAAAGAACCAAGAATATACGGGGACATGTTTGTTCGTATCTCTGAAAGTTAATTCTAGATTTGAAGCTTTCGTGACTGCAAGGATTCATATTCTTAGGTTTTTTCGGTAAAGTCACGTTGGTAAAAACAATTAAATTAATAAAAGTAAAATAAAAATAAAAATCACGACGTTTCGGAGGCAACACAAGCTTCCGTCTTCAGGTGGAACCGTCACAGCACGATAGCTGTATCACTTGATACAGCTGTCGTCAAGCATTCACTTGATACAGCTATTACCATTCCACCTGAAGAAGGAAGCTTGTGTTGCCTCCGAAACGTCGTGATTTTTATTTTATTTTTATTTTACTTTTATTAATTTAAATGTTTTACCTACGTGTCTCTAAAAGTTCGTAAGTCGAACATTCGTAATTAGAGGACTCCATGTGTTCCGTGCGCAAACCACACGGCCGTGTAGCGGTCAGCGCACCGGGGTTTGGCTTCTCGCTCAAAGCCATCTGAACCGGGTCTGAGGTCTCCCTTAGGTCGACTCAGCCTCAAATGAGTATAGTGCCCAAGTTGGTTGCGTAATTGCCGGTGATAAGTCACGGAACTCGGATTGTAAACGTTGCAGTGGGGTTCACTCTCCAACACAACCGGTGTTGCGCTGCACCAGGTACGAATTGGTCACGTGCTGTTACACGTGACGCAAACCCTTTACCAATTCTAGATTCATCAATCATTGGAAAGATGTGATTAACCATGCAAAAAAGATGTAACTACACTTATTTGGACCATCTTATTTGACAGACAACTATTACAGGTCATTGATAGACAGCCAGTTTGTTGTTTTACCAGTTTGAGTTTTTTTTACTTGCTTTAATTTTTTTAAATCCTTTATATTAAGTTCACTTGCTTGCGTGCGTGCTTGCTTGCTTGCTTACGACCGTGCAAATCTTTCGGTCGTTTTTTAACACCACTTCCCGTGATCCAATCGAGCTGACATTTTCCACACAGACTCGTTGTGCGAGACAATTAATGTTCGTGGAAATTTTTTCCAATTGCTTAATACTGGCAGACAATCATCTGACCCATAGGTGGCAGCCATCTCAAGCCAGAGGACGAGAGGACTCTAGCCGCCACGCATATAAAGGATTTAGAGTGAAAAACTTTGTTTTTTACGGGTTATACTTGTCACACTTTTGTCATGTTTGCCATGTGTGAGTTACAAACCGCACCTCTCCATAACAAAGGCTCAGTCCTTTGTTATGCAGTCTACTCTTGATCTTAAGCCTCACCTTACCATATTAATAAAAAAGTGTGCCGTTCCTGGCCCTTCCCCCCCTCAACCATTATATATACGGAGTGGTAGCTCTTGTAATCTCTCATTTACTTGATACAGCTGTCGTGGCTGTGACGGTTCCACCTGAAGACGGAGGCTTGTGTTGCTTCCGAAACGTCGTGAATTTTTAAATTTGTTTATTTTACTTTTATTAATTAAAATTTTTTACCTACGTGACTTTACCGAAAAAACCTAAGAGTATGACTCCTTTACCAATTGGCTGTGTCGGGTGGTGGCGGGTTGAACGACGCGGCATTCATACCCATCGCGAACTGACCCAACAAACCCCCTCTAATCACGAATAATATCGGTCGCGTAAACCAGCGCTCCCCAACATTTTTGCCACCAGGGACCGACCGGTTTCGTGGAAAATATTTTTTCACGAACCGGGGGGAGGGGGTGTTCATCATTGGGTATTTTCCCCCCTTTTCAAAAGCTTTCCGGCGACGTTTGTTTTTAAATCCTTTATATTAAGTTCACTTGCTTGCTTGCGCGCTTACGACCGTGCAAATCTTTCGGTCGTTTTTAACCCACTTCCCGTGATCCAATCGAGCTGACATTTTGCACACAGACTCGTTGTGCGTGACAATTAATGTTCGTGAAATATTTTTTTTTCCAAATTTTCCACTTTTTAGGAAATGTTTTTTTCCATATTTAATTTAAAATACCAATGTGATAAAAATGAAACTCTTACTCAAGAAAAAACAGAAATGAATAATAAAATTAAACCGATGCCACGCATATAAAGGATTTATAGTGAAAAACTTTGTTTTTACGGGTTAATTTTTTAATTCACGTGAACGAAAGAACGGCTCCATCCACGTTGATTTTCATCATCGAGCAGTGGATAGACCAGGGCGACGATTGCCCACCGGAGTGGAGCACGTGGCCTGGAGTAAGTCACATGGGTTGTTCGAGTGAGCTGGGAAAAGGACGCGTCACGGCCAGGAGGGATGATAATGAGGATGATGATGATGATTGAGGATGGTCGAGACAAAATACCAGATGTAAAGTTTTCGTGACTGCAAGGATTCATATACGGGTGAATTTTTACTCATTGTGGCTACTAGGGGTTAGCAGCTTGTGGGCTTACCAACACTGTGACTGAGACGAGTGTGCGGTACGGGAAAAAGGCGCGGACGGACGTGGAAAATAAAATCATGGGCTGGCCACGCGCGGATTCACCGCTCTCACCTCCTGCTGCTGTACGGCCCGGTTCCTAACAGACCCCAGGTGTAAACCCTTCTACTGCTACTACTTCTACGTGTTCAGCTGGGCGTGTAAACATCGCCACTGGGGAGACAAAGGCGGCCGGGCGTGGAGCTGGCCACCCACCCCCTCGTGTGCCGTGCCGGCCTTCATAGGTGCTCGCTAAAGCACTTGCCCCAAGCAGCCTGTTGCAGGCTACACTGGGGAACCTTTGGCTTTGTTATAGGTCCTCGCTAACAGCACCTGCCCCAACAGTCTTTTGCAGGCTACACGGGGACCTTTGGCTTTGGGTTATAGGTCCTCGCTAACAGCACTTGCCCCAAGCAGCCTGTTGCAGGCTACACGGGGGACCTTTGTCTTTGTGTGCGCTAGAGAGTGAGCCGCGCGCTGGGACTTACAGTGCGGTGGGTGGCAGTAAGTCCCTAGGAGGTGGGGGAGGAGGAGGAGGGAGGGGTGGGGGGGAGGAGGAGGGTGGGAGGAGG
>NC_083846.1:4477963-4609998 GCF_015708825.2 Lethenteron reissneri
TATGTTTTGGAAAAAGGCGCCCCCGAACGCTTGCTGACGGATCAGGGGAAACATTTTTCGAGTGTTTTGTTGCGCGAGGTGTGCGACCTGTTGGGTACAAAGAAAGTACGTACCTCCCCGTACCACCCGCAGACTGACGGTATGGTTGAACGTCTGAACAGGACGATTACGTCTATGCTGTGCCAACAGGTATGCGATGACCAGGTGGATTGGGACTTACAGGTACCGGGGGTACTAGCGGCCTATCGGATGGCACCTCATGCGGCGACGGGGTTTTCTCCATTTTTTCTGATGTATGGGCGGGAGGCCGATCCGGCCATGGACGTCCAACTGGGGATTCCCAGCCACGTGCAAAATCTAAATTGGCAGACCATATCAAGTTTAACATCGCCAAATTGGCTGAAGCGCGAGAGGCTGCGAGATTGAATTCGCGGTCTCGGCAGATCGCGAACGAGCGATTGCATGGACGGAAGGTGCATACGCACAATTGGGAACCGGGCGATAAGGCCTGGCTGCATTGTCCACACGCACCGTTGGCTACGTCCCCCAAACTGTTGAGACCATGGAGGGGACCGGTGGAAATTGTGCGGGTTGCACGACCCCAGAGTATACAGATTAAATGGGGAAAACGCCGTTGGTACGTGCACCCCTCCCGACTGAAACCCTACGCGGCGCCGCGTGACCCCGGGTTGTGCCGTGACGACCGAGCGTGTGATGTGACCGTCGACTCGGGGAGGGATGTGTCGCAGGCTGATCCTCACGTGTCTCCACCTGACCCACCCCCAGGTGTCTCGGACCTGACGGCTGTTGACCGTCGGGAACCGGAACCCCGCGGCTCGCGCGGTGCCCCGATGCCTGGCCCATGCCTTCCTGAACTGCCGGCGCCACCGGATGGCCAACTGCGTCTGGTGCCGTACGACGGACCGGCAAGGCGGACTCGGGCTAGGACGCAACACTTTTCATGAATAGAAAAAAAAAAAAGAAAAAAAGACAATTTTCCTTTTTTGTTTAAAGCCCGACCTCGCTGCCGGGGTCCCCCTCTGCCGGGGTAATGTCCCGTTCAAGGGACGCTCGGACACATTGGGACGCTGCACGAGTCGGAGAGAAAAGAAGAGAAAATGAAAAATATTTTTTTTTATTTTTTAATTGTTACTCTTTCCGCATACACATTATCGTTGCAACTCGCCGGATTGCGCATATTGTTCTTGTTGTGGGCGTGGCGGTTGCTGGGTTTTGCGAATTGCGGTGTTCATGTTGTGTTGTTAGGGTTTTGTTGTTATGTTACGGAGCACACATAGGGGTGAAGGGGTGTTGTATATTTTATTAGCAGCCGGGTCGGCTGCGAGCTATGTGGTAGGGGGTGATGTAGTGGTGGTATTGACGTGCGCCGACAGTGATGGATCACGGGGCGCGGGGTTGGGCACGCGATGTGGGCGTGGTATGGACGCGCGCGCCGGTGGTAAGGCGCGCTGACACAAGCTGGGAAAAGAGGATCGTAGCGAGTGCGCAGTGATTGGTCAGATAAGTGGGTGCTCTCAGCGACGTCCGCAGGAGGGGTATAAAGGGAGACGCGCGAGAGCACTCGTGGTCAGTGTTAACCAGTTGAAGACCGAAGACGGGGTGGAGGAGGTAGTGGCCCGAGACCCCTAGTCCCGCCGTCCTTGTGAGGACCGGGGCCCTGTGTGGCTCGGAGCCGAGACTAGGGGACCCGTAGTCCGACGCCCGTGTGGGTCGGGACGGTGGTACCCAGAGCCGAGACGGGCACCCCCGGCTGGGTGTGTCCCGGAAGGCTACGGGGCGTAAGAGCCCGTGTCAGTATAGCTGAGTGGGTGTTTGTCACCCGTGTAGCTGAGTGGGTGTTAGTCACCCGTGTAGCTGAGTGGGTGTGAGTCACCCGAGTAGCTAAGTGGGTGTCAGTCACCCGTGCAACGAAGTGGGTGTTAGTCACCCGTGTAGCTGAGTGGGTGTGAGTCACCCGAGTAGCTAAGTGGGTGTTAGTCACCCGTGCAACGAAGTGGGTGTGAGTCACCCGAGTAGCTAAGTGGGTGTTAGTCACCCGTGCAACGAAGTGGGTGTTAGTCATCCGTGTAACTACAAGTTGGTGAAAATAAAGATTGTGCTACCCGTCAAGACGTCTCCCGCCGAGTTACTACTTTACACATCTGCCGGTCATCTCAGTCAGTCAACTCATGGCAACCTGCTGCGTCAGTTCCGTGACCTCCTGCCAGCAGCGAGCCTTCTGTAACGGCGCGTCGCATTGCTAACCATTGCGCCACCACTCGCTACACGTATCATACATGTGGACGCAACACACGTCCTCAGAGAGCCAGACACGCACAAAGACACACAGAGACACACACAGACACACAGAGCATGGCAGAACGGGAGGTATCGTCACCCCTTGTGTCCACGTGGACACTGATCAGGCTCCCATCGGGATGGAAACTTCACCGTTGAAGAACTACGTGGTCAAAATGAAGCGTAAGAGGACATCTCTGTCCGTCACGGCCCCAAGGTGAACAGGGAATGGCTCCGACTCCTGGCCACGCAGCCTGCCCACCATCACGAAAGCCCTTCAATGATTACACTGGTCAACACACTTTTTCTGGCATAAGGTATTCCAACAATTTTGGGGGGTGCTGATTCCAAATATGGCATCAGTTTTTGTCTATCACATCAGGTTTTTGAGATATCAAATATTGCATTTTCAATAAAAACTGCAGAAGAAAAATATTAAATAAATGTGGATATCTACATAAAATGATATTATAAACACACACACAGACACAAACACACACGTGCACACACACACACGTGTACACACACACAAACACACACACACACGTGTACACACACACAGACACACACGTGTACACACACGTGTACACACACACACAGACACACACACGTGTACACACACACACACAGACACACACACACACAGACACACAGACACACACACACAGACACACAGACACACACACACAGACACACACACAGACACACACACACAGACACACACAGACACACGTGTACACACACAACACACACACAGACACACACACACGTGTACACACACACAGACACACACACACGTGTACACACACACACGTGTACACACACACACACAGACACACACGTGTACACACACACACACACAGACACACACACACAGACACACACACACACAGACACACACAGACACACACAGACAGACACACACGTGTACACACACACACACGTGTACACACACACACGTGTACACACACACACACGTGTACACACACACACAGACACACACACACGTGTACACACAGACACACACACACGTGTACACACACACACACAGACACACACACACGTGTACACACACACGTGTACACACACACACAGACACACACAGACACACACACACAGACACACACACACACAGACACACGTGTACACACACACAGACACACACACACAGACACACACAGACACACACACACGTGTACACACACACACGTGTAGACACACACAGACACACACACACACAGACACACACACACAGACACACACGTGTACACACACACACACAGACACACACACACGTGTACACACAGACACACACACACAGACACACACGTGTACACACACACACACACAGACACACACAACACACAGACACACACATACACACACAGACACACACACACAGACACACACACACAGACACACACACAGACACACACGACACACACACAGACACACACACACAGACACACACACACAGACACACACACACAGACACACACACACAGACACACACACACAGACACACACACACAGACACAACACACACAGACACACACACACAGACACACACACACAGACACACACACACAGACACACACACAGACACACACACACAGACACACACACACAGACACACACACACGTGTACACACACACACAGACACACACACACAGACACACACACACAGACACACACAGACACACACCACACAGACACACACCACACAGACACACACACACAGACACACACACACACAGACACACACAGACACACACACACAGACACACACACACAGACACACACACACAGACACACACACACACAGACACACACAGACACACACACACAGACACACACAGACACACACACACAGACACACACAACACACACACACAGACACACACACACACACAGAACACACACACACAGACACACACACAGACACACACACACCAGACACACACACACACAGACAACACACACACACACACACACAGACACACACTACACAGACACACACAGACACACACCTTACCACACCACAGACACACACACACACAGACACACACACACAGACACACACAGACACAGACACACACAGACACACACACGAGGCATCAACAACGTCCATGGACAGGCCCCACGGGGGTGGCGTCTGGGCGATGAGGGGGGAGGGGCCCCGACCCACGGGGGGGGTGGGGATGGGGGTGGGGGGGGGGTGTTGACGCAGGTGAAGCCCGGGGGATCCCTGGCGGAGGAGGTCTCAGTCGGGGAAGCCCCCCACTCCCCCCTCCCCCCCTCCCTCATCCTACTACCCCCCTACTCCCTCCTCCTACTCTCACCTACACCTCGTCCCTCCCTCCTCCTACTCCTACTCCCCCACACCTCCCTCCCTCCTCCTACTTCCCCCTCCCATCCTACTCCTACTCCTCCCCCCCACCTCCCTCCCTCCTCCTACTCTCACCTACACCTCCTCCCTCGTCCCACCCTCCTCCTAATCCCCCACACCTCCCTACCTCTGCCTCCTACTCCCCTCTACTTCCACCTCCCTCCTCCTCCTACTCCCCCCACTCATCCCCCCACCCCTCCCTCCTCCTCCTCCCCCCCCCCCTCACATCTCCCTCCTCCTCCCTCCCTCCTCCACCTCCCCCCACCTCCCTCCTCCTCTCACTCCTCCCTCCCTCCCTCCTCCTCCCTCCCTCCTCCACCTCCCCCCACCTCCCTCCTCCTCCTCCTCCTCTCACTCCTCCCTCCCTCCCTCCTCCTCCCTCCCTCCCTCCCTCCTCCTCCCTCCCTCCTCCACCTCCCCCCACCTCCCTCCTCCTCCTCCTCTCACTCCTCCCTCCCTCCTCCTCCTCCCCCCACACCCCTCCTCCCCCCCACACCTCCCTCCCTCCTCCTCCCACTCCTCCCTCTCTCCTCACCCCTCCTACTCCCCCACCCCTCCCTCCTCCTCCTCCTCCCCCCCCACCCCTCCCTCCTCCTCCTCCCCCCACCTCCTAGGGGACTACTGCCACCACCGCACTGTAAGTCCCAGCGCGCGGCTCACTCTCTAGCGCACACAAAGACAAAGGTCCCCCGTGTAGCCTGCAACAGGCTGCTTGGGGCAAGTGCTGTTAGCGAGGACCTATAACAAAGCCAAAGGTCCCCAGTATAGCCTGCAAAAGACTGTTGGGGCAGGTGCTGTTAGCGAGGACCTATAACAAAGCCAAAGGTCCCCAGTGTAGCCTGCAACAGGCTGCTTGGGGCAAGTGCTTTTAGCGAACACCTATGAAGGCCGGCACGGCACACGAGGGGGTGGGTGGCCAGCTCCACGCCCGGCCGCCTTTGTCTCCCCAGTGGCGATGTTTACACGCCCAGCTGAACACGTAGAAGTAGTAGCAGTAGAAGGGTTTACACCTGGGGTCTGTTAGGAACCGGGCCGTACAGCAGCAGGAAGTGAGAGCGGTGAATCCGCGCGTGGCCAGCCCATGATTTTATTTTCCACGTCCGTCCGCGCCTTTTTCCCGTACCGCACACTCGTCTCAGTCACAGTGTTGGTAAGCCCACAAGCTGCTAACCCCTAGTAGCCACAATGAGTAAAAATTCACCCGTATATGAATCCTTGCAGTCACGAAAACTTTACATCTGGTATTTTGTCTCGACCATCCTCAATCATCATCATCATCCTCATTATCATCCCTCCTGGCCGTGACGCGTCCTTTTCCCAGCTCACTCGAACAACCCATGTGACTTACTCCAGGCCACGTGCTCCACTCCGGTGGGCAATCGTCGCCCTGGTCTATCCACTGCTCGATGATGAAAATCAACGTGGATGGAGCCGTTCTTTCGTTCACGTGAATTAAAAAATTAACCCGTAAAAACAAAGTTTTTCACTATAAATCCTTTATATGCGTGGCATCGGTTTAATTTTATTATTCATTTCTGTTTTTTCTTGAGTAAGAGTTTCATTTTTATCACATTGGTATTTTAAATTAAATATGGAAAAAAACATTTCCTAAAAAGTGGAAAATTTTGGAAAAAAAATATTTCACGAACATTAATTGTCACGCACAACGAGTCTGTGTGCAAAATGTCAGCTCGATTGGATCACGGGAAGTGGGTTAAAAAACGACCGAAAGATTTGCACGGTCGTAAGCGCGCAAGCAAGCAAGTGAACTTAATATAAAGGATTTAAAAAACAAACGTCGCCGGAAAGCTTTTGAAAAGGGGGGAAAATACCCAATGATGAACACCCCCTCCCCCCCGGTTCGTGAAAAAATATTTTCCACGAAACCGGTCGGTCCCTGGTGGCAAAAATGTTGGGGAGCGCTGGTTTACGCGACCGATATTATTCGTGATTAGAGGGGGTTTGTTGGGTCAGTTCGCGATGGGTATGAATGCCGCGTCGTTCAACCCGCCACCACCCGACACAGCCAATTGGTAAAGGATTCATACTCTTAGGTTTTTTCGGTAAAGTCACGTAGGTAAAAAATTTTAATTAATAAAAGTAAAATAAAACAAATTTAAAAATTCACGACGTTTCGGAAGCAACACAAGCCTCCGTCTTCAGGTGGAACCGTCACAGCCACGACAGCTGTATCAAGTAAATGAGAGATTACAAGAGCTACCACTCCGTATATATAATGGTTGAGGGGGGGAAGGGCCAGGAACGGCACACTTTTTTATTAATATGGTAAGGTGAGGCTTAAGATCAAGAGTAGACTGCATAACAAAGGACTGAGCCTTTGTTATGGAGAGGTGCGGTTTGTAACTCACACATGGCAAACATGACAAAAGTGTGACAAGTATAACCCGTAAAAACAAAGTTTTTCACTCTAAATCCTTTATATGCGTGGCGGCTAGAGTCCTCTCGTCCTCTGGCTTGAGATGGCTGCCACCTATGGGTCAGATGATTGTCTGCCAGTATTAAGCAATTGGAAAAAAATTTCCACGAACATTAATTGTCTCGCACAACGAGTCTGTGTGGAAAATGTCAGCTCGATTGGATCACGGGAAGTGGGTTAAAAAACGACCGAAAGATTTGCACGGTCGTAAGCAAGCAAGCAAGCACGCACGCAAGCAAGTGAACTTAATATAAAGGATTTAAAAAAATTAAAGCAAGTAAAAAAAACTCAAACTGGTAAAACAACAAACTGGCTGTCTATCAATGACCTGTAATAGTTGTCTGTCAAATAAGATGGTCCAAATAAGTGTAGTTACATCTTTTTTGCATGGTTAATCACATCTTTCCAATGATTGATGAATCTAGAATTGGTAAAGGGTTTGCGTCACGTGTAACAGCACGTGACCAATTCGTACCTGGTGCAGCGCAACACCGGTTGTGTTGGAGAGTGAACCCCACTGCAACGTTTACAATCCGAGTTCCGTGACTTATCACCGGCAATTACGCAACCAACTTGGGCACTATACTAATTTGAGGCTGAGTCGACCTAAGGGAGACCTCAGACCCGGTTCAGATGGCTTTGAGCGAGAAGCCAAACCCCGGTGCGCTGACCGCTACACGGCCGTGTGGTTTGCGCACGGAACACATGGAGTCCTCTAATTACGAATGTTCGACTTACGAACTTTTAGAGACACGTAGGTAAAACATTTAAATTAATAAAAGTAAAATAAAAATAAAATAAAAATCACGACGTTTCGGAGGCAACACAAGCTTCCTTCTTCAGGTGGAATGGTAATAGCTGTATCAAGTGAATGCTTGACGACAGCTGTATCAAGTGATACAGCTATCGTGCTGTGACGGTTCCACCTGAAGACGGAAGCTTGTGTTGCCTCCGAAACGTCGTGATTATTTTTTTATTTTTATTTTACTTTTATTAATTTAATTGTTTTTACCTACGTGACTTTACCGAAAAAACCTAAGAATATGAATCCTTGCAGTCACGAAAGCTTCAAATCTAGAATTAACTTTCAGAGATACGAACAAACATGTTCCCGTATATTCTTGGTTCTTTCGGTAAACTCAGCTGTGGATTTCACACCTGATGACGATTGCTTGTGTTGCAGTCGAAACTTCGTGAGAATTTGTATTGTTTTATATTTTTATTATTTTATTATTTCCCTTCTACGTGACTTTACCGAAAGAACCAAGAATATGAATCCCTGCAGTCACGAAAGCTTTAAATCGAAATGTCCAGTTGCCTGTTCGGACCGAGAGTCGTAAGTTCCACCGCCGCGCAATAGATGGCGGTGGTAGCATCTACATCTGCAGAACGTGAAGAACCAGTGGCATCTACATCTGCAGAACGTGAAGAACCAGTGGCATCTACATCTGCAGAACGTGAAGAACCAGTGGCATCTACATCTGCAGAACGTGAAGAACCAGTGGCATCTACATCTGCAGAACGTGAAGAACCAGTGGCATCTACATCTGCAGAACGTGAAGAACCAGTGGCATCTACATCTGTAGAACGTGAAGAACCAGTGGCATCTACATCTGCAGAACGTGAAGAACCAGTGGCATCTACATCTGTAGAACGTGAAGAACCAGTGGCATCTACATCTGCAGAACGTGAAGAACCAGTGGCATCTACATCTGCAGAACGTGAAGAACCAGTGGCATCTACATCTGCAGAACGTGAAGAACCAGTGGCATCTACATCTGCAGAACGTGAAGAACCAGTGGCATCTACATCTGCAGAACGTGAAGAACCAGTGGCATCTACATCTGCAGAACGTGAAGAACCAGTGGCATCTACATCTGCAGAACGTGAAGAACCAGTGGCATCTACATCTGCAGAACGTGAAGAACCAGTGGCATCTACATCTGCAGAACGTGAAGAACCAGTGGCATCTACATCTGCAGAACGTGAAGAACCAGTGGCATCTACATCTGCAGAACGTGAAGACCAGTGGCATCTACATCTGCAGAACGTGAAGAACCAGTGGCATCTACATCTGCAGAACGTGAAGAACCAGTGGCATCTACATCTGCAGAACGTGAAGAACCAGTGGCATCTACATCTGCAGAACGTGAAGAACCAGTGGCATCTACATCTGCAGAACGTGAAGAACCAGTGGCATCTACAATCTGCAGAACGTGAAGACCAGTGGCATCTACATCTGCAGAACGTGAAGAACCAGTGGCATCTACTCTGCAGAACGTGAAGAACCCGTGGCATCTACATCTGCAGAACGTGAAGAACCAGTGCATCTACATCTGCGAAACGTGAAGAACCAGTGGGATCTACATTCTGCAGAACGTGAAGAAACAGTGGCATCTACATCTGCAGAATGTGAAGAACCAGTGGCATCTACATCTGCAGAACGTGAAAGAACCAGTGGCATCTACATCTGCAGAACGTGAAGAACCAGTGGCATCTACATCTGCAGAACGTGAAGAACAGTGACATCTACATCTGCAGAACGTGAAGAACCAGTGGCATCTACATCTGCAGAACGTGAAGAATCCAGTGGCATCTACATCTGCAGAACGTGAAGAACCAGTGGCATCTACATCTGCAGAACGTGAAGAACCAGTGGCATCTACATCTGCAGAACGTGAAGAACCAGTGGACTCTACATCTGCAGAACGTGAAGAACCAGTGGCAATCTACATCTGCAGAACGTAAGAACCAGTGGCATCTACATCTGCAGAACGTGAAGAACCAGTGGCATCTACATCTGCGATGAACGTGAAGAACCAGTGACATCTACATCTGCTAACGTGAAGAACCAGTGCATCTACATCTGCAAACGTGAAGAACCGTGGACATCGACATCCTGCAGACGTGAAGAACCCAGTGGCATCTACAATCTGCAGAAGGTGAAGAAGCCAGTGACATCTACATCTGCAGAACGGTTGAAGACCCAGTGGCATCTACATCTGCAGAACGTGAAGAACCAGTGGATCTACATCTGCAGAACGTGAAGAACCAGTTGGCCATCGACATCTGCAGAACGTGAAGAACCAGTGGCATCTACATCTGCAGAACGTGAAGAACCAGGTGGCATCTACATCCTGCAGAACGTGAAGAACCAGTGGCATCTACATCTGCAGAACGTGAAGAACCAGTGACATCTACATCTGCAGAACGTGAAGAAACCAGTGGACATCTACATCTGCAGAACGTGAAGACCCAGTGGCATCTACATCTGCAGAACGTGAAGAACCAGTGGCACTCTACATCTGCAGAACGTGAAAGAACCAGTGGCATCTACATCTGCAGAACGTGAAGAACCAGTGGCATCTACATCTGCAGAACGTGAAGAACCAGTGGCATCTACATCTGCAGAACGTGAAGAACCAGTGGCATCTACCTCTGCAGAACGTGAAGAACCAGTGGCATCTACATCTGCAGAACGTGAAGAACCAGTGGCATCTACATCTGCAGAACGTGAAGAACCAGTGGCATCTACATCTGCAGAACGTGAAGAACCAGGGCATCTACATCTGCAGAACGTGAAGAACCAGTGGCATCTACATCTGCAGAACGTGAAGAACCAGTGGCATCTACATCTGCAGAACGTGAAGAATCCAGTGGCATCTACATCTGCAGAAGGTGAAGAACCAGTGGCATCTACATCTGCAGAACGTGAAGAATCAGTGGCATCTACATCTGCAGAACGTGAAGAACCAGTGCATCTACATCTGCAGCACGTGAAGAACCAGTTGGGCTCTAATCTGCAGAACGTGAAGACCCAGTGACATCTACATCTGCAGAACGTGAAGAACCAGTGGATCTACATCTGCAGAACTTGAAGAACCAGTGGCATCTACATCTGCAGAACTGTGAAGAACCAGTGTCATCTACATCTGCCAGAACGTGAAGAACCCAGTGGCATCTACATCTGCAGAACGTGAAGAACCAGTGGCTCTACATCTGCCAGAACGTGAAGAATCAGTGACATCTACATCTGCAGAACGTGAAGAACCAGTGGCATCTACATCTGCAGAACGTGAAGAACCAGTGGCATCTACATCTGCAGAAGGTGAAGAACCAGCGGCATCTACATCTGCAGAACGTGAAGAACCAGCGGCATCTACATCTACAGAACATGAAGAACCAGTGGCATCTACATCTGCAGAACGTGAAGAACCAGTGGCATCTACATCTGTAGAACGTGAAGAACCAGCGGCATCTACATCTGTAGAACGTGAATAATCAGTGGCATCTACAGAACGTAAAGAATCAGTGGCATCTAAATCTACAGAACGTGAAGAACCAGCGGCATCTACATCTGTAGAACACGAAGAACCAGTGAAATAAACAGAATGTGAAGAACCAGTGGCATGTACATCTGCAGAACGTGAAGAACCAGTGACATCTACATCTGCAGAACGTGAAGAACCAGTGGCATCTACATCTGTAGAACGTGAAGACCCAGTGGCATCTACATCTGCAGAACGTGAAGAACCAGTGACATCTACATCTGCAGAACGTGAAGAACCAGTGACATCTACATCTACAGAACGTGAAGAACCAGTGACATCTACATCTGCAGAACGTGAAGACCAGTGACATCTACATCTGCAGAACGTGAAGAACCAGTGACATCTACATCTGTAGAACGTGAAGACCCAGTGGCATCTACATCTGCAGAACGTGAAGAACCAGTGACATCTACATCTGCAAACGTGAAGAACCATTTGGGATCTACCATCTGCAGAACGTGAAGAACCAGTGGGATCTACATCTGCAGAACGTGAAGAGCCAGTGGCATCTACATCTGCAGAAGGTGAAGAACCAGTGGCATCTACATCTGCAGAACGTGAAGAATCAGTGGCATCTACATCTGCAGAACGTGAAGAACCAGTGACATCGACATCTGCAGAACGTGAAGAACCAGTGGCATCTACATCTGCAGAACGTGAAGAACCAGTGGCATCTACATCTGCAGAACGTGAAGAACCAGTGGCATCTACATCTGCAGAACTTGAAGACCCAGTGGCATCTACATCTGCAGAACGTGAAGAACCAGTGACATCTACATCTGCAGAACGTGAAGAACCAGTGGCATCTACATCTGCAGAACGTGAAGAACCAGTGGCATCTACATCTACAGAACGTGAAGAATCAGTGGCATCTACATCTGCAGAACGTGAAAAAACAGTGGCATCTACATCTACAGAACGTGAAGAACCAGTGGCATTTACATCTGCAGAACGTGAAGAACCAGTGACATCTACATCTGCAGAACGTGAAGAACAAGTGGCATCTACATCTGCAGAACATGAATAACCAGTGACATCTACATCTGCAGAATGTGAAGAACCAGTGACATCTACATCTACAGAATGTGAAGAACCAGTGGCATCTACAACTGCAGGACATGAAGAACCAGTGGCATCTACATCTACAGGACGTGAAGAAGCAGTGGCATCTACATCTACAGAACGTGAAGAACCAGTGGCATCTACATCTACAGAACGTGAAGAACCAGTGGCATTTACATCTGCAGAACGTGAAGAACCAGTGGCATCTACATCTACAGAACGTGAAGAACCAGTGGCATTTACATCTGCAGAACGTGAAGAACCAGTGGCATCTACATCTACAGAATGCGAAGAACCAGTGGCATCTACATTTGCAGAACGTGAAGAACCAGTGAAATCTACATCTACAGAATGTGAAGAACCAGTGGCATCTACATCTGCAGAACGTGAAGAACCAGTGGCATCTACATCTGCAGAACGTGAAGAACCAGTGGCATCTACAACTGCAGGACATGAAGAACCAGTGGCATCTCCATCTACAGAACACGAAGAACCAGTGGCATCTACATCCGCAGAACACGAAGAACCAGTGGCACATACATCTGCAGGAGATTATACAACTTGATAATTGTTTTTTACCCTTTTATCTGCCAACAAAACTGACACCTTATTAATAAGGAGTCATGTTTGCATTGACCACAATACCTGCGGTCGGAATGCAAACAAAAAACACAACTCTGATAATGTATGCACTGTCCTTGAAATTGATTGGTCCACACCCGAGACAGCTTTCCTTAGAGCCGAGTCTCACATGGGTTTATTATCATATTATCATATTTTGCTACTGGCAAAGGAGGTTCCAATGGTGTAAATTATACAACTTTTAAAGACATTCCTCGTGTTTAGTGTACACGTTTGGATTCGACAAGAAGTAAAGTTGGACTTACGAACAAATCGACTTACGACCTCTGGAACCCAAATCGTTCGTAAATAGAAGAGTCCCTGTTCACACAAAGGTGACGTTTCGCGTAATGGTCCTTCTTCACGCCTTTGCTTCAAGGCCACGCGGTGCCACTGCCAGCGAACGCGTCGCTGGCAGCTGGAGGCTGGAGGAGCAATCTCCGTGTCTCTCTCCCTGTGACAAGTTGTTAACTACCTCGCCTGGTATACAGGAGGTTGTGGGTTCGATCCCGACCCTGACACCTGCTGTATATTTGGAGTTTGCGTGTCTCTCTCTCTCCCTGTGACAAGATGTTAACTACCTCGCCTGGTATACAGGAGGTTGTGGGTTCCATGCCGACCCTGACGCCTACTGTATAGTTGGAGTTTGCGTGTCTCTCTCTCTCTCCCTGTGACAAGATGTTAACTACCTCGCCTGGTATACAGGAGGTTGTGGGTGCGATCCCGACCCTGACACCTGCTTTATATTTGGAGTTTGCGTGTCTCTCTCTCTCCCTGTGACAAGATGTTAACTACCTCGCCTGGTATACAGGAGGTTGTGGGTTCGATCCCGACCCTGACACCTGCTTCATATTTGGAGTTTGCGTGTCTCTCTCTCTCTCTCCCCGTGGTCGCGTGGATTTTTTTCTCCGGATCCTCCGGATTTTCCTTCCACATTTAGAAATGTCACGCATCGAGATTATTTACTCATAATAAAGTTTTTGGGTTTAGATCGCGTTATTTATAAATGTGTCGTAACCCTCCACCACCCGACACGGCCAATCAGCATGCTGGATGTAATTACTACTCAAAAACTGTAAATGTTGTGGATTCACTCTTCAACACACCGGTGGGCTAAAGTAGCGAACTATTTTGTGTTTTATATTCTTGGTTCTTTCGGTAAAGTCACGTAGAAGGGAAATAATAAAATAATACAAATATAAAACAATAAACATTCTCACGACGTTTCGACTGCGACACAAGCAATCATCATTATATTTGTATTATTTTATTATTTCCCTTCTACGTGACTTTACCGAAAGAACCAAGAATATGAATCCCTGCTTTCACGAAAGTTTTAAATCAAAAATGTATTTTGTCTTTTGTCAACGTAACACTTTTTTGCTGATTGGCCGTGTCGGGTGGTGGAGGGTTACGACACATTTATAAATAACGCGATCTAAACCCAAAACACATTTATTATGAATAATATTAGTCGCGAAAGCCTTACACGTGTTAAACTGAGATTATTTTCATGATTTTGGTTTGCTATAAATGTTCCAAATGATGGTGCCACTTTGTCGATCGCTTCCGAAAAATAAATCAGTAGTTCAGCGGGCCTAGTAGGATGGGGATGGATTCGTGTTGCATTTGCGTGTGGTTCGGTGATTCGTCTTCTTGGTTCTTTCGGTAAAGTCACGTAGAAGGGAAATAATAAAATAATAAAAATAAAACATAATAAAATACAATTCTCACGACGTTTCGGCCACAACGCAAGCAGCCGTCCTCAGGTGAAGAACAGGTCTGTCGGGGAGACTGCGTCTGAATCTTCTCGACAGACCTGTTCTTCACCTGAGGACGGCTGCTTGCGTTGTGGCCGAAACGTCGTGAGAATTGTATTTTATTATGTTTTATTTTTATTATTTTTTTATTTCCCTTCTACGTGACTTTACCGAAAGAACCAAGAAGATGAATCCCTGCAGTCACGAAAGCTTTACATCGAAAAGTTCGGTGATTTTGTGACCTTTCTTGAACTCTGTACCAGCAAGGCCGTAGCCATGGTGTCAACATTGGGGGGGATCAAATCTTTCAGGGGGTCTGGGGTCCCCCCCCCCCCCAGAAGAAAAAAAACATCTAAATTTAAAAACTCATTTCCTGCCATTTCCTGCCTAAAATATTACATTTTTTACAATAATGTCTAATAGTGTATTGTATTACATGGCAATGTTTTTTTTTTCTTTTTTTTACCTTTTCTTGTTTCATTGTTTGTAACGGAAAAGATTAGGGGTTTATAAAGTACAACCATAACCACAATCATACAAACAGAAATATATTTCGATTTAAAGCTTTCGTGACTGCAGGGATTCATCTTCTTGGTTCTTTCGGTAAAGTCACGTAGAAGGGAAGTAATAAAATGATGAAAATGAAACGTAATAAAATAATAAAAATTAAACAGACCTGGTTTTCACCTGAGGACGGCTGCTTGCGTTGTGGCCGAAACGTCGTGAGAATTATTTTATTATGTTTTATTTTTATTATTTTATTATTTTCCTTCTACGTGACTTTACCGAAAGAACCAAGAAGAGAAATATATTTTATAGCAATATATTGGGGGGGGGGGGCACATTTTGAGCATATTTGAATATTTGGGGAGGGGGGCTAACTGCCCCCCCTAAATATATGATAATTACGGCCTTGGTCTGTACTACAATCAAGTTGTCGTGCTGCGTTTGTTGTTGTAACTAAGTTACCCCGTGCCCCCCCCCCCCTGCATGGACCAATCTGAGTCAAAGAGCTTCATAGCTCATCGGATTCCTCCTCCTGCAGTCTTGATAAATATTCTCATTCTAGATTTGAAGCTTTCGTGACTGCAGGGATTCATATTCTTCGGTTTTTTCGGTAAAGTCACGTAGGTAAAACATTAAAAAAGTAAAATAAAATAAAAATCACGACTTTCGATTTAAAGCTTTCGTGACTGCAGGGATTCATCTTCTTGGTTCTTTCGGTAAAGTCACGTAGAAGGGAAGTAATAAAATAAAATAATAAAAATAAAACATAATAAAATATTTTATTATGTTTTATTTTTATTATTAAAATATTAAAATAAAAATAAAACATAATAAAATATTTTATTATGTTTTATTTTTATTATTTTATTTTATTACTTCCCTTCTACGTGACTTTACCGAAAGAACCAAGAAGAAAAATCACGACGTTTCGGAGGCAACACAAGCTTCCGTCTTCAGGTGGTACCGTCACAGCCACGACAGCTGTATCAAGTAAATGAGAGATTGCAAGAGATACCACTCCGTTTATATAATGGTTGGAGAAGGGGGTGGGGCAAGGGCCGCATACTTTTATTAATATGGTAAGGTGAGGCTTAAGAGGGTGAGCCTTTGTTATGGACATTGTACAGAGGTATTGAGGGTGGCGCAGAGGTTGTCTGGTCAGGGACAGGGTCAAGACCAGGGGCGGTTTCTTCATTAGGGCGATTGGGCGACGCACCACCAAAGTGTGAAAGGGACTTTTTCAATCACATTCAAAATCTCATTCAACTACAGAGTCACGCTAGCCGTTACTGTGCCTCTGGATATAGTCCAATCAGCGTCATGTCACGTTCTGTGGAGTACCGCCTCTTTTTGGGCGATTTCACTCCGGCTGAGAATCGCCCCGAGTGGCCCCATAGACTTACATTCAAAGATGTTTTTTTTCGAATGGGGGGGCGCTGCAATGCATTCTCTATGGCTTCCGGGAGGGCTCGCACTAACGTGCTTACGTCATCATACGTAAGCACGTTTCAGTCAACGATATTATTTGTCGCCACCTAGTGGAATCGTTAATAAAAGAAACTGAGTGGATTGTAATAATAGTGAGTATAGAAACAAACAAGGAGATGTATTGTAAGAGTCACTTTATTTTCCATTAATATTAAAGAAGTGAAGTTGCCTTTACATGCTTAAGCTGTTAATTTATCCATTGCATGGATGGACCTTATCCTTATCAATCATCCAGACATTTGCCCCCCCCTGAGAGATTTTGCAGGAGCCGCTACTGGTCAAGACTCGAGCATTGTGGTGGTGGTGGTAGTGGTGGTGACTGTGAGTGACACAGAGAGTCTCCGTGTTGAGATGGGAGGAGGTTGGAGGAGGTGGTGGGGGGCTTTGGGCACGAATGTTTCGCGTCTCGCGTGAATCACTGGCAGCCAAGTCGTCGCTCACAGTGTGTGGGTGTGTGTGTGTGTGTCTGTGTGTGTCTGTGGGTGTGTGTCTCTGTGTGTGAGTCTGTGTGTGTGTCTGTGTGTGTGTGTCTCTGTGTGTGAGTCTGTGTGTGTGTCTGTGTGTGTGTGTCTCTGTGTGTGAGTCTGTGTGTGTGTCTGTGTGTGTGTCTGTGTGTGTGTGTCTGTGTGTGTGTGTGTGTGTCTGTGTGTGTCTGTGTGTGGGGAGCGGTAGTGTAGCGGTTAGCGCGCTGCGCTATGAACCTGGCGATCCGGGTTCGATTCCCGCTCACGGCTAACACCAGTGACGATTATCTGAACCGGTCCTGGGCCTCCCCTAGGTCGACTCAGCCTTAAATGAGTACCTGGTGCGGTGTGTAAACATCGCCACTAGGGAGACAAAGTCGGTCGGGCGTGGTGCTGGCCACCCACCCCCTCGGGTACCGTTCCGGCCTTCATAGGTGCTCGCTAACAGCACTTGCCCCTACAGTCTGTTCAGGCTATACGGGGGATCTTTGTCTGTGTGTGTGTCTGTGTGGTGTGTCTGTGTGTGTGTCTGTGTGGTGTGTCTGTGTGTGTCTGTGTGTGTGTGTGCCTGTGTGTGTGTAGGGGAGCGCTAGGTTAGAGAGCTGAGCTCGCTGCTCTTAGGAACCCGTGCCCACCCGAGTTCGACTCCCCGCTCATCACCTGTGACCGGTTGCCGGTCGCCTGAATCGGTCCCGGCTAAACCCAACGCGGTGTGCAGTAAACATCGTCACTGGGGAGACAAAGGCGGCCCGAGCGTGGTTCTGGCCATCCCACCCATCCCATCCTCGTGATCCCGTGCCGGCCTTCGTAGGTGCTGCTACTCTCGAACAGCACTTGCCCCGACAGTCTCTGAAGGCTATCCGGGTGGGTGGCCTCTTTGTCTTTGCTCGTGCGTGCGTGCGTGAGTGCGCGTGCCGTCTGGAGGTGATTAACGGTGAATGTTTCTCTCGACACGGAAAGCATTACCTTGGGGGGGGTGGGGGGGGTAGGAAAACAACACCGCCCCACCATAGTCATAGCAGCAAAACCCCAAAACACGAAGCCACGAATCGCATCAACCCTAAGCACCTCCGATCGGGGCAGGTTGGCTACGTACGGCGCGAAAGAGGTTCAACAGAGACACGCTTAGGCACAGGGTGGTGGCCACTGTGTGTGTGTGTGTGTCACTGTGTGTGTGTTCACTGTGTGTGTGTGTGCATTGTGTGTGTGTGTCACTGTGTGTGTCACTGTGTGTGTGTCACTGTGTGTGTGTGTGTGTATACACTGTGGGTGTTTCCACTGTGTGTGTGTGCATTGTGTGTGTGTGTGTGTCACTGTGTGTGTGTCACTGTATGTGTGTACACGTGTGTGTGTATCCACTGTATGTGTCTCTGTGTGTGTGTGTGTGTACACTGTGTGTGTGTCACTGTGTGTGTACACGTGTGTGTGTCACTGTGTGTGTGTCACTGTGTGTGTGTGTCTCTCTGTGTGTGTACACGTGTGTGTGTCTCTGTGTGTGTGTTTCACTGTGTGTGTGTGTGTGTCACTGTGTGTGTGTCACTGTGTGTGTGTCACTGTGTGTGTGTGTGTCACTGTGTGTGTGTCACTGTGTGTGTGTGTCACTGTGTGTGTACACTGTGTGTTTGTGTCACTGTGTGTGTGTCACTGTGTGTGTACACTGTGTGTGTGTACACGTGTGTGTCTCTGTGTGTGTGTCTCTGCGTGTCACTCACCTTGACCCTGGCCCTAACCCGAGCACGCACCCCTAACCCTAAATCATCGCCCCATAACGCCTCGACTCGCATGAGCCCTCGCCTCTTGGGGTCAACCCTAAAATCCTTTAAGCGACTCTCACGCTCACCCCCCCCCCCCCAGAACGGAACCAACGCGCCCCCTACCCTCGACCCTATTCCGAGCCAACACCCACCCACGCGCACAAAGACAAAGATGCCCCGTGTAGCCTGTAACAGACTGTCGGGGCAAGTGCTGTTAGCGAGTAGCACCTACACACCAAAGACAAAGATGCCCCGTGTAGCCTGCAGCAGACTGCCGGGGCAAGTGCTGTTAGCGAGTAGCACCTACACACCAAAGACAAAGATGCCCCGTGTAGCCTGTAACAGACTGTCGGGGCAAGTGCTGTTAGCGAGTAGCACCTACACAAAGACAAAGATGCCCCGTGTAGCCTGTAACAGACTGCTGGGGCAAGTGCTGTTAGCGAGTAGCACCCATACAAAGACAAAGATGCCCCGTGTAGCCTGTAACAGACTGTCGGGGCAAGTGCTGTTAGCGAGTAGCACCTACACACCAAAGACAAATATGCCCCGTGTAGCCTGTAACAGACTGTCGGGGCAAGTGCTGTGAGCGAGTAGCACCTATACACCAAAGACAAAGATGCCCCGTGTAGCCTGCAGCAGACTGTAGGGGCAAGTGCTGTGAGCGAGTAGCACCTACACACCAAAGACAAAGATGCCCCGTGTAGCCTGTAACAGACTGCCGGGGCAAGTGCTGTGAGCGAGTAGCACCTACACACCAAAGACAAAGATGCCCCGTGTAGCCTGCAGCAGACTGCCGGGGCAAGTGCTGTGAGCGAGTAGCACCTACACACCAAAGACAAAGATGCCCCGTGTAGCCTGTAACAGACTGTCGGGGCAAGTGCTGTTAGCGAGTAGCACCTACACACCAAAGACAAAGATGCCCCGTGTAGCCTGCAGCAGACTGTAGGGGCAAGTGCTGTGAGCGAGTAGCACCTACGCACCAAAGACAAAGATGCCCCGTGTAGCCTGTAACAGACTGTCGGGGCAAGTGCCGTTAGCGAGTAGCACCTATACACCAAAGACAAACATCCCCCGTATAGCCTCAACAGACTGTAGGGGCAAGTGCTGTTAGCGAGCACCTATGAAGGCCGGCACGGCACACGAGGGGGTGGGTGGCCAACACCACGCCCGGCCGCCTTTGTCTCCCTAGTAGCGATGTTTACACAACAGGTACTCATTTGAGGCTGAGTCGACCTAGAGGAGGCCCGGGACCGGTTCAGAAAATCGTCACCGGTGTTGGCCGTGTGCTGGAATCGAACCCGGGTCGCTAGGTTCTTAGTGCAGCGCGCTAACCGCTGCGCCACCGCTCCCCATTACAAACACAGTAACACACACACAGTAACACACACACAGTAACACACACACAGTAGTACACACACACAGTAACACACACACAGTAACACACACAGTAGTACACACACACAGTAACACACACAGTAGTACACACACAGTAACACACACACAGTAGTACACACACACAGTAACACACACACAGTAACACACACACACAGTAGTACACACAGTAACACACACACACAGTAGTACACACACACACAGCAGTACACAAACACAGCAACACACACAGTAGTACACACACACAGTAACACACAGTAGTACACACACAGTAGCACACACACACACACACAGCAGTACACACACACACACAGTAATACACACACACACAGTAGTACACACACACACACAGTAGTACACACACACACAGTAGTGCACACACACACAGTAACACACACACAGTAACACACAGACACAGTAACACACACACAGTAACACACAGACACAGTAACACACACACAGTAACACACAGACACAGTAACACACACACAGTAACACACACACACAGTAACACACACACACAACAACAACAACCCCCATTCGCCACTAAGTGGCGGTGACGTCACCACGACGCTTGTGCCAGGCCATGTGCACCTTGAGGCCACACACACACAGTAACACACACAGTAGTACACACAACGTAACATACACACAGTAACACACACACAGACACAACACACACAGACACAACACACACGCAACCTTAGCTCACACAGTTACACAAAGATCCCCCGTGTAGCCTCTAAGAGACTGTAGGGGCAAGTGCTGTTAGCGAGCACCTATGAAGGCCGGCACGGCACACGAGGGGGTGGGTGGCCAGCACCATACCCGACCGCCTTTGTCTCCCCCAGTGGCGATGTTTACTACACACCGCACCAGGTACTCATTTGAGGCCGAGTAGACCTAGGGGAGGCACAGGACCAGTTCAAATAATCGTCACTGGCGGTGTTTGCCGTGAGCGGGAATCGAACTCGAGCCGCCAGGTTCGTAGCGCGGCGCGCTAACCGCTGCACCACCGCTCCTACTACAGACACAGTGACACGCACACACACGCAGAGTGACACACACACACAGGGTGACACGGCGTGGACTCACCTAGCACCGTAGAGCGACACGGGTCAACTCGGTAGGGGGATGGTGGTGCTGGTGGCGAGGGATCGAGGCGGTTAATCCCAGCGCGACTGTACGCGCCCCGTCACAGGAACGGCGAGTGTGTGTGCAGATGGGCGAGAAAGAGTGGGCTTCGTGGAGCCCAGTGAGTTGTTAGTGGGGAGACTGCGTCGACTACCCCCCCCCCGCCCCCCAACGGAGAGAGAGCGAGCGGTGAATTTTCGGGGTGAATGTTGGGGGAGGTTCAGTGCCACGCCTTGACTCTGCACGCAAACACAGACACACACGCACGCACGCACAGACACGCACACACACAGGCACGCACAGACACACACCCGCACGCACAGACACGCACAGACACACACACACGCACAGACACACACAGACACACACACACAGACAAGTACAGACACACGCGCACGCACAGACACGCACAGACACCACACACACACACACACGCACAGACACACACACGCACGCACAGACACGCACAGACACACACACGCACAGACACGCACGCACAAACACACACATACAGAGACAAGTACAGACACACACGCACAGACACAGACACGCGCACGCACGCACAGACACGCACAGACACACACACACGCACGCACAGACACGCACGCACACAGGCACGCACCTACACACACGCACACCTACACGCAGACACACACACGCGCGCACACACCTACACACACGCACCTACACACAGACACACACGCGCACAGACACGCACAGACACACACACACGCGCACACCTACACGCAGACACGCGCACACCTCTTACACGCAGACACGCGCACAGACACGCACAGACACACACACGCGCACAGACACGCAGACACACACACGCGCGCACACACCTACACACACGCACCTACACGCAGACACACACACGCGCGCACACACCTACACACACGCACCTACACGCAGACACACACGAAACACCTACACACACGCACCTACACGCAGAGACACACACACAGACACATACATGCACAGACACACACAGACACACACACACGCGCGCACACCTACACACACGCACCTACACACACACAGACACACACACACACGCGCGCACACCTACACACACGCACCTACACGCGGAGACACACACACAGACGCACACACACAGACACACACACGCGCGCGCACCCCTACACACACGCACCTACACGCAGAGACACACACAGACACACACGCACTTACACGCAGAGACACACACACACAGACGCAAACACACAGACACACACACTGACCTACACACACGCACACACACCTACTCACACGCGCACATATACGCACCCAGACACACGTACACACGGCATGCACGCAAACACACGCCTGCACACACACGAACCTCCAAACGCGCACACACGCTTACCTACGCACACAGACACACGCAGACACATAAACGCACACACACACGCACCTACACGCGCACACACACACGCAGGCACGCACTCACAGAAACACACAGAGACACGCACACACAAAACAAAGTTCCCCCGTATAGCCTTAACGGTCTGTCGGGGCAAGTGCTGTCAGCGAGTAGCAGCAGCAGCAGCACCTATGAAAGAAGGCACGTCACTGTGGCACACGAGGGGGTGGGTGGCCAGCACCACGCCCGGCCGCCTTTGTCTCCCCAGTGCCGATGTTTACTACACACCGGATCAAGTACTCATTTGAGGCCGAGTCGACCTAGGGGAGGCCCGCGAACGGTTCAGATAATGTGTGCACGTAGAACTTCGTTCGCGCCGTACGTAGCCAGCCGTACTTATCGTAGATTGCGAGGGACAATCCTTATTATAATAATTATTATTATAATAATAAGGATTTTAATAAACACATTCCTGCGGAGGGAGCTGGTAGGAACGTCGGGTTGCTCGGTCAATGGCCTGCAGGGTCAACGGCGGCGTGGTGTATTCCGCAAATATGCCCGACTGTGAGGGCGGGCACAAGCCGGTAGTAGTAGCTACATGTGTAGTAGCTACATGTATAGCAGCTACATGTGTAGTAGCTACTACTACTAGTGTACGTGTGTCTGGGTGCGTCTATGTGCGCGTGTGAGTAGGTGCGTATGCGTGTCTCTGCGTGTAGGGGCGTGTGTGTAGGTGAGTGTGTGTGTCTGTGTGTTTGCGTCTGTGTGTGTGTCTCTGCGTGTAGGTGCGTGTGTGTCTGTGTGTCTCTGCGTGTAGGTGCGTGTGTGTCTGTGTGTGTGTCTGTTAGTGTGTGTGTCTGTGTGTGTGTCTGTGTGTGTGTGTCTGCGTGTGTCTGTGTGTGTAGGTGCATGTGTATAGGTGTAGTAGCTACATATGTAGTAGCTACACGTGTAGTAGCTACTACATATGTAGTAGCTACTACACGTGTAGTAGCTACTACACGTGTAGTAGCTACTACACGTGTAGTAGCTACTACACGTGTAGTAGCTCTATATGTAGTAGCTACACATGTAGTAGCTACTACATATGTAGTAGCTACTACACGTGTAGTAGCTACGGGCCCCGCACTTTCAAGGGCCCCGCGCTAAATGCATTCAAGCTATCAATTCCGGTTCAGTGATTCTGCACTTGCTCTATTACTATAGTACTATACCGCCTTCGACTTTTATGAACGACCGGGTGTTTAAGTTTCGAGATTTGTCGCATTATCTGGGCTGTGTAGCAAATAAAAAAATCACGTGTTTTAACATTTACGTGTTTTTTGTACATTCACGCAACAGCCGCCAGTAGCCACCGAGAGTTTGCGGCGTCACCGCGGCACTTGTGCCAGGCTAGGTGCACCTCGAGGCCCCGCGAAACGTCGAAGGCTCGCCACTGGCCGGAGGTCACGGGGTTACAGATCCAGGTGGCAACCCATGGGGGGTTGACCCCGACTGAGATGAGTGGCCGATGCACCCAGCTGGTCCACTCCCGATTGTTCCAACTCGCATGAGTCAAGGGGTGACGATCCCTCCCGGACTGCCCATGGTCTGTGTTCAGTTCAGTTTATTTATTAGGTTATAGCCCTGTGAGCCATTCAGCTATTGAATCGGGTGCAACCGCAACAAGCAAAAAATTAATCCGTAAAAACAAAGTTTTTCACTCTAAATCCTTTATATGCGTGGCGGCTAGAGTCCTCTCGTCCTCTGGCTTGAGATGGCTGCCACCTATGGGTCAGATGATTCTCTGCCAGTATTAAGCAATTGGTAATTAAATATTTAATTTGTTTTCCCTAAACAGTGTAACATTTTGGAAAAAGATTTTCACGAAAATGAATTGTCACGCACAACGAGTCTGTGTGGAAAATGTCAGCTCGATTGGATCACGGGAAGTGGGTTAAAAAACGACCGAAAGATTTGCACGGTCGTAGCAAGCAAGCAAGCACGCAAGCACGCAAGCAAGCAAGCGAACTTAATATAAAGGATTTAAAAACATGAACAAGAAACATCTTAAAGTGACTACACGCAACGGAAAAATCCAGGAAAAAACAGCAAAGTCTTCCAGAAAAAGCACCGTATATCAATGCTGTGTGCAAATATCCCAGTGGTATGTGTGCTGTGTATGTGTGTCTGTCTGTGTGTGTATGTATGCTCATGAAGGACGCTGCTACTGGGCAGTTGGAGGCAGTCGCCCTCCAACAACAACGGAGGGTGGAGGAGCGACGCTCACAACAACGAGCAGAGCGCCGGGTGGCTAAAGCACAGCGAGTTGGCACAGTAGGGGGCACAGGTGGTGCATCAGCCAGTCATCTCAGTCAGTCGACCCGTGACACCTGGGTCTGCCCCGTGACCTCCTGCCAGCTGGCGTTCAACACTTCACATGGCCTCAAGGTGCACATGGCCTGGCACAAGCGTCGTGGTGACGTCACCGCCACTTAGTGGCGAATGGCGGTTGTTGTTATATTTATCTGTGTGTGTCTGTGTGTCTGTCTGACTGTGTGATCGCTTCCCGGCCTTCATAGGTGCTCGCGAACATCACTTGCCCCAACGGTTTGTTAAGGGCATACGGTTTACCCCTATTCGTGCACAGGGAAGTTGAGTTTTCAGGTCCATACGGAGTACAGCCGTTTCAATAGGGCATATTTGTTTGTGTTTCTCCCTTGTGATGGGACTTTGTAGGATGAACGTTGAGATTTATGAGGGGCACGGGGTGACCAATAAGGTCTGAGTTGGTCTGTGATAAGGTAGGGCACTGATAGGGGCTTGACACGTATGTTAACGACACATTTACATTTACGCGATCCAACCCTTAAACTTATATTATGTTATCGATGTCCAGTAGTAGTTCACAGATGTTGTTCAGTAGTAGTTCATAGATGATGTCCAGTAGTAGTTCATAGATGTTGTTCAGTAGTAGTTCATAGATGATGTGGTCCAGTAGTAGCCACAGATGTTGTTCAGTAGTAGTTCATAGATGATGTCCAGTAGTAGTTAATAGATGTTGTTCAGTAGTAGTTCATAGATGATGTCCAGTAGTAGTTCATAGATGATGTTCAGTAGTAGTTCATAGATGATGTGGTCCAGTAGTAGCCACAGATGTTGTTCAGTAGTAGTTCATAGACGATGTTCAGTAGTAGTTCATAGATGATGTCCAGTAGTAGTTCATAGATGATGTCCAGTAGTAGTTCATAGATGTTGTTCAGTAGTAGTTCATAGATGATGTCCAGTAGTAGTCACAGATGTTGTTCTGTAGTAGTTCATAGATGATGTCCAGTAGTAGTTCATAGATGTTGTTCAGTAGTAGTTCATAGATGATGTCCAGTAGTAGTTCATAGATGTTGTTCAGTAGTAGTTCATAGATGATGTCCAGTAGTAGCCACAGATGTTGTTCAGTAGTAGTTCATAGATGATGTCCAGTAGTAGCCACAGATTTTGTTCAGTAGTAGTTCATAGATGATGTCCAGTAGTAGTTAATAGATGTTGTTCAGTAGTAGTTCATAGATGATGTCCAGTAGTAGTTCATAGATGTTGTGCAGTAGTAGTTCATAGATGATGTCCAGTAGTAGCCACAGATGTTGTTCAGTAGTAGTTCATAGATGATGTGGTCCAGTAGTAGTTACAGATGTTGTTCAGTAGTAGTTCATAGATGATGTCCAGTAGTAGCCACAGATGTTGTTCAGTAGTAGTTCATAGATGATGTCCAGTAGTAGCCACAGATGTTGTTCAGTAGTAGTTCATAGATGATGTCCAGTAGTAGTTAATAGATGTTGTTCTGTAGTAGTTCATAGATGATGTCCAGTAGTAGTTCATAGATGTTGTTCAGTAGTAGTTCATAGATGTTGTTCTGTAGTAGTTCATAGATGTTGTTCTGTAGTAGTTCATAGATGTTGTTCTGTAGTAGTTCATAGATGATGTGGTCCAGTAGTAGTTCACAGATGTTGTTCTGTAGTAGTTCATAGATGTTGTTCTGTAGTAGTTCATAGATGATGTCCAGTAGTAGTTCATAGATGTTGTTCAGTAGTAGTTCATAGATGTTGTTCTGTAGTAGTTCATAGATGTTGTTCTGTAGTAGTTCATAGATGATGTGGTCCAGTAGTCGTTCATAGATGTTGTTCAGTAGTAGTTCATAGATGATGTCCAGTAGTAGTTCATAGATGTTGTTCAGTAGTAGTTCATAGATGATGTCCAGTAGTAGCCACAGATGTTGTTCAGTAGTAGTTCATAGATGATGTCCAGTAGTAGCCACAGATTTTGTTCAGTAGTAGTTCATAGATGATGTCCAGTAGTAGTTAATAGATGTTGTTCAGTAGTAGTTCATAGATGATGTTCAGTAGTAGTTCATAGATGTTGTGCAGTAGTAGTTCATAGATGATGTCCAGTAGTAGCCACAGATGTTGTTCAGTAGTAGTTCATAGATGATGTGGTCCAGTAGTAGTTACAGATGTTGTTCAGTAGTAGTTCATAGATGATATCCAGTAGTAGCCACAGATGTTGTTCAGTAGTAGTTCATAGATGATGTCCAGTAGTAGTTAATAGATGTTGTTCAGTAGTAGTTCATAGATGATGTCCAGTAGTAGTTCATAGATGATGTGGTCCAGTAGTAGTTCACAGATGTTGTTCTGTCGTAGTTCACAGACGATGTCCCTGCCCTCCCCAGCAGTGTGAGTTTTAACTACTGCGGGGACCACCACCACCACCACAACCACGGCGGACGAGAAAATACAAGTTAAAATGTGCCCGTGGCCACGAGGTGGACGAGTCACGTGACATCACCGCGTGACGCGGCCAGGCGCCATTTTTGGCCCGAGCTGCGTTAAAACTGACGACGACACAGAGGGGAAGTTTGGCGAACCTCCGAAAACGAGCGGAGCAATCGCTCCGGCCGTCCACGTGGAATGTCCGCAGCATCTGCCGGGGAATCGGTGGCGTTTTACGCTCCTCTGTCGAGAGCCGGACCGGTGCCGCGTGGACCCCTCTGGAATCCGCGGAGGTACGGTGGACTGGTTGCCGCCGCCGCCGCTGCTGCGTGTGGATTTCTGTCTTACTCTTTGGTTCTTTCGGTAAAGTGACGTGTAAAGATAAAATAATAAATGAAATAATAGCATACTACGACGTTTCGATTGCAACACGAGCAATCGTCATCGGGTATAAAAGAAATAGCAACAAACATTTAACCAGAAAACTATAGACAGACATATAAGCATACAGATATCACAAAGATACATAGAGAGAGAGCAACACATCGGCACACAGAGAGAGAACGTCTCTGTGACGAGGCCTTGAATAGAGAGAGGGGGGGCGGGGGCGGAGAGAGAGGGAGGGGGTTCGAGAAAAATTAGCATGTCAATGAGTAGGACGACGCGTGGTACGGTACGCAAGCTTGAAAATTAGGAGAATGATTGATTGCCGTCCTTCTCGGGACAGCAGCACAAGACACGAACAACAGGGAAGGCGGCGTCTCCTGTTGCGAATACAGCCAGCAGACTGGGCGTGGGAGGGTTGGTGGCGAGGTGTTTGTGTAATGCGAGCAAGGATTGAGGCGGGGCGGAGTCTGGGTCACGTGGGGAGTGGGTGGAGTTAGGGTCACGTGGGAGAGGGGATTTAGGGGGAGAACCGGAAGGGGAAAGGGGAGTTGAGACGGAGTGAAACAGCAGGAGGCCACGCTGGGCAGTACGGAGAGAGTGGCGCGGTCGCCACGCGGAGGGAGACGTCGACACCGTCAGCCATCGGTGTCAGACGCAGAGAGAGAGATAGCGGCTGTGGGAAGCTGGCTGTAGAGAGCGGGGCAGCAGTAGCGCTAGAGAGCGGGGCAGCGGTGTGGCTGCAAGGTGGGGCAGCAGGGCAGCTGCATCTCGGAGCAGCAGGGAGGCTGCATCTCGGAGCAGCAGGGAGACTGCATATCGGCGCAGCCGAGGGACTGTGGAGAGACCGTCGGGAGAGACGCGGCCTGAGCGAGGACGCCGTGGTACGAGATTCTACGAACCTAATAAAGGACAACGGAGATCGACACCTGTGCGAGAGTCCTTTATTACATTTGGAAAGCTGTGCATCCCAGGCGACTGCGGGCTCGCTTCTCCACCGACAGGACGCAAGGAGTGGTGGCGGTGGTGGCCTCTGCCCCTCCCCTCCCCTCCGCCACCACCAGAGCTGACCATCAGTGCAGGAACGCAGGTGAGCGAGGCCAATGAGTCAGATGCCTTTTGTGACCTCCTTTTCCAAGGCATGGGCTAAAGTGGCCCCTCGGGCATAGAGTTGTCTTATTGAGTGACTTTTTAAATGTCTGAGTGGATCATGACACTGGCCACTTGGGCAGGAGTGACCGGAAGGCATGGGCCAGATCAGCTCAACAATAACAGTGGGATGGCTGCTCGACTACTGTGCAGCCCACGGGCTTGTAATTGCCAACACGCTGTTCCGGCACAACATTATGGATGCACGCCGGATCCAAGCAAGGACATCTGCTGGGCTACAAAGTGATGGAATGGCGGGTTGCGGGCCCATGTCCTTGACACCAGGACCTACCGTGGTGTTAATCTGACGACTGACCATCAGCTTTTCATCCGTATGATGCGCCTGACATTCTTCCACTGCGGCGGTGGGTGTCCATCTAGGACCCAATTGAAACCCACAGTGGCCTGGTCTCAGCTAGCTGAGGATAGTTGTAAGTGAGAATGTCATAATCGCTTGCAGCTGGGCTTCACATCGTTCCCCCCAACCCCGCTCCTCCTCCTGATGCCGAGGGGAAATGGGTGAGGTTCACATACCTGTCACAACCCCCTTATCAGTGCCCTACCTTATTACAGACCAATTCAGACCTCATTGGTCACTCCGTGCCCTTATACATCTCAACGTTCATCCTACAAAGTCCCATCACAAGGGAGAAATACAAACAAGTAGACAATCACCACTAGTACACTCAGCACTACGCTCACCACTCGTACACTCAGCACTAGTACACTCACCACTAGCACACTCACCACCACTAGTACACTCACCACTAGCACACTCACCACCACTAGTACACTCACCACTACACTCACCACTCGTACACTCAGCACTAGTACACTCACCACGAGTACACTCACAACTACATACCTGTCAACCCATTATCAGTGCCCTACCTTATTACAGACCAATCCAGACCTCATTGGTCACCCCGTGCCCCTTATACATCTCCTACGAAGTCCCATCACAAGGGAGAAACACAAACCAATAGACATTTAATTTGTTTTGTCCGAATTGAAACGGCTGTACGCCGCATGGACCTCATAACTCAATTTCCCTGTACAAGAAGACGCGGTAACCCCGAATGGTTCGATAGCTATGAGGTTCAGGACTTGTGGCTCGTGCAGCCGCATGGCTGCACTGGGTACGCGGTCCAGACCTCCGCTGGCATGACCTTGGCTGGCAGAGGAATTCTTCCGGGTGAGGCTGAAGTCGGCCAACAACAACAACAGCGGCGTCGTCGTCATCATCGTCATCATCGTCGTCATCGTCGTCATCATCGTCATCATCATCGTCATCGGCGTCATCATCATCGTCGTCGTCGTCATCATAATGATCATCATCGTCATCATCATCATCGTCGTCATCATCGTCGTCGTTATCATCATCATCATCGTCGTCATCATCATCATCGTTGTCATCATCATCGTCGTCGTCATCATCATCATCGTCGTCATCATCATCGTCGTCGCCGTCATCATGGTCATCGTCGTCATCGTCGTCATCGTCGTGTAGTGTACTAATTCAGAGACACAAGTAGGAGGCACTCTCTTGTTTATTCCGGCCTTCACAGTCATAGGGGATAACTACATACCGGGTCAGGACAGCCAACATCCTTCCAGACCCACAGCTCGAAGAGGCGAAGACCACGACAAGGACAACACGACAAGTTCCACTCCAGATGGCAGCAGCCCCGACTGTGAGTCGGAGCTCACCTTTTATTCTCCCCAGCGTGGCCAGGCTCCGCCCTCAGCCCCGCACCCCTCTGGATCCCCCAGAAGGCTCCGTGCTTCGCCCACCGGTCCAACTGGTAGAACGGGCTGCTACCCCCAATCTCATCGTCTACCAATCTCCCAGCACCATGCGCTACAGTGACTCATTCAAAGTCACTACATCCCCCCCCCCCCCCCCCGTCCCGTTAAAGAAAACAGCTGTCCCGGCTGACTTTCATACGTCGCGTAGCGGGACGACGAACCAAACAATATCCACGCAATATTCGCAATGCATGGCAACAATCCAGCCCCCCAAAATATACAGCGACCGAACGACGAGTAGGGGCGGTCATCTGAATCGAACCGTCTTGGAATGGGTCCTTGTCGCCGGCCCCGCGCATGGGCCCGGAACAGGTCCTCCGGAGACCCCGGGGGTGACTTGAAGACGTCCCAACGGGCGCGGTCCCTCCCGGGACGAAGATGGAGTAAAGGAAGAAGCGGGTGGCGGTCGTACCGTCCACCCCGTTCCGCCTGTGGCCGGCATCGCCCGCGGTTCGCTGGGCGTCAAGCCCTGGGACCATGCAGATGGAGGAACAGAGTCACTCTGAGGGACAACCTCCGTTAATCGTACGTCCGGCTCCGTCGGACGCATCAAACACCCGGCCATCAGATGGCGGAGATCTCATGTGGTGGAAAATAGGGTTTCAGTCGTGACGGGGTGCACGTACCGACGCCTGCGACCAACCTGGATCCGCTCACACTGTGGCCTCCTAACCTCAATTACCTCCACGGGGCCCTGCCGTGGCCGATGTAATTTAGGAGACGTCACCAGAGGCACCTGGGGGCAATGCAGCCATGGCCTCTCCCCAGGTTTCCAAGGTTTTCCAGATTCCTGAAGCCCAGCCAGTTTTAATTCGCAGCCCGCAGCTTGGCCGAATTGCCAGGGGACGCCTTCCGCGTTTCCGTCAACCGCTTGAGGGTGAGGCTCATGAGTCCCGGCACAGTGACTTTTTTCTTGCTCGGATCAATATTTAACTGGGCTTCCATGGGGGGGGGGGGGGGGTCACATTCTCTCCCGTACGTAATGGTAGAGGCATGAGGTGCCATCCTATAGGCCGCAAGAACACCCGGAACGTATAGGTCCCAATCGGACTGTGCCTCCGTTGATTTGATGGCACAATAGCGTAGCGCTAACCGCTACACCACCGCTCCTACTACAAAGTGACACACACACACGCGTACAAACACACACACGCGTACAAACACACACACGCGTACAAACACACACACACGTGTACAAACGCACACACACGTACAAACACACACACACATACAAACACACACACGCGTACAAACACACACACACACAAACACACACACATATAAACACACATACATACAAACACACACATACAAACACACATACAAACACACACATACAAACACACACACACACATAAACAAACACACGCGTACAAACGCACACACACACACATACAAACACACACACATACAAACACACACACATACAAACACACACATACATACAGACACACACATACAAACACACACACACGTACAAACACACATACAAACACACACGTAAAAATACACACATACACACACACGCGCGCACAATGTAATCTGCATGAACCGGAGGTCGTCACGTGGGTGATTGGGAGCACTCAGAGAGGTCATGAACATCACAGCGCACGAACGGCACGGGGTGGCAGGGGGGGGGAGATGGGGGTCTCTGGGCGCGGGTGCTGATGGCACCCCTGACTCTCCCCTCCCCCTCATTCTCCACCCCACCAATTCCCACCACTCCTCCTTCAACCCCCCTACCACTTCCCACTCCTCCCTCCCCCCTCTCACTTCCCCCCTCACTCCCCCACCACTCCTCCCTCCCCCTCTCACCTGCCCCCCCCCCCTTACTCCTCCATCTCCCCCTCTTCACCTCCCCCCATTCCCCCACCACTCCTCCCTCCCTCCCTACCCCACTGCTCCTCTTCACCCCACCCCACCCCCTCTCATCTCTTCCTCCCTCTCATCCCTCCACCTCCACCACCACCTCCTCCTCCACCTCCCTCCCATCCCTCCACCACCACCACCACCACCTCCTCCCTCCCATCCCTCCACCACCACCACAACCACCACCTCCTCCTCCCTCCCATCCCTCCACCTCTACCACCACCACCACCTCCTCCTCCCATCCCTCCACCACCACCACCTCCTCTCTCCCATCATTACCACCATCGCCATCATCACCACCATCACCACCACCAACACCACCACCACCACCACCATCACCACCACCATCACCACCATCATCACCATCACCACCACCATCACCACTATCACCACCATCATCACCACCATCACCATCACCACCACCACCATCACCACCACCAACACCACCACCATCACCACCACCATCACCACCATCACCACCACCATCACCACCATCATCACCATCACCACCACCATCACCACTATCACCACCATCATCACCACCATCACCATCACCACCACCACCATCACTACCACCAACACCACCACCATCACCACCACCATCACCACCATCACCACCACCATCACCACCATCATCACCATCACCACCACCATCACCACTATCACCACCATCATCACCACCATCACCATCACCACCACCACCATCACCACCACCAACACCACCACCATCACCACCATCACCACCACCATCACCACCATCATCACCATCACCACCACCATCACCACTATCACCACCATCATCACCACCATCACCATCACCACCACCACCATCACCACCACCAACACCACCACCATCACCACCATCATCACCACCATCACCACCACCATCATCATCATCACCACCACCACCATCACCACCACCAACACCACCACCATCACCACCACCATCACCACCATCACCACCACCATCACCACCATCACCACCACCAGGACAATTGTAGTGGGGCCCTTGGGCACGAGGCGTCAGTCTGCGTGGAGGCACCGCGGGGCAGTGGCAGGGGGCAGTGTCTGGGGGCAGTGGCAGGGGCAGGGGATGGGGGCAGGGAATGGGGGCAGTGGCAGGGGGCAGGGGATGGGGGCAGGGGATGGGGGCAGTGTCTGGGGGCAGTGGCTGGGGGCAGTGGCTGGGGGCAGTGGCTGGGGCAGGGGATGGGGGCAGTGGCTGGGGGCAGTGGCTGGGGGCAGTGTCTGGGGGCAGTGGCTGGGGGCAGTGGCTGGGGGCAGTGGCTGGGGGCAGGGGATGGGGGCAGTGGCTGGGGGCAGTGTCTGGGGGCAGTGGCTGGGGGCAGTGGCTGGGGGCAGTGTCTGGGGGCAGTGGCTGGGGGCAGTGGCTGGGGGCAGGGGATGGGGGCAGGGGATGGGGGAAGGGGATGGGGGCAGGGGATGGGGGCAGTGTCTGGGGGCAGTGGTTGGGGGCAGTGGCTGGGGGCAGGGGATGGGGGGACAGTGGCAGGGGGCAGTGTCTGGGGGCAGTGGCAGGGGGCAGGGGATGGGGGCAGGGAATGGGGGCAGTGGCAGGGGGCAGGGGATGGGGGCAGGGGATGGGGGCAGTGGCTGGGGGCAGTGGCTGGGGGCAGTGGCTGGGGGCAGGGGATGGGGGCAGTGGCTGGTGGCAGTGGCTGGGGGCAGTGTCTGGGGGCAGTGGCAGGGGGCAGGGGATGGGGGCAGGGGATGGGGGCAGTGTCTGGGGGCAGTGGCTGGGGGCAGTGGCTGGGGGCAGTGGCTGGGGGCAGGGGATGGGGGCAGTGGCTGGGGGCAGTGTCTGGGGGCAGTGGCTGGGGGCAGTGGCTGGGGGCAGTGTCTGGGGGCAGTGGCTGGGGGCAGTGGCTGGGGCAGGGGATGGGGGCAGGGGATGGGGGAAGGGGGCAGGGGATGGGGGCAGTGTCTGGGGGCAGTGGCTGGGGGCAGTGGCTGGGGGCAGTGGCTGGGGGCAGGGGATGGGGGGGCAGTGGCTGGGGGCAGGGGATGGGGGCAGTGGCTGGGGGCAGGGGATGGGGGCAGGGGATGGGGGCAGTGGCTGGGGGCAGGGGATGGGGGCAGTGGCTGGGGGCAGGGGATGGGGGCAGTGGCTGGGGGCAGTGGCTGGGGGCAGGGGATGGGGGGGGGCAGTGGCTGGGGCAGGGGATGGGGGCAGTGGCTGGGGGCAGGGGATGGGGGCAGGGGATGGGGGCAGTGGCTGGGGGCAGGGGATGGGGGCAGTGGCTGGGGGCAGGGGATGGGGGCAGTGGCTGGGGGCAGGGGATGGGGGCAGGGGATGGGGGGGGGTGGGGGGGGGGCCTCGGCCTCTCCCGGTTCCCTCCGACACGGAGTCGAACTGGCGCACGTGGAGGTGAAGGGCTTTAAACGTCGAACAAGGCGGCAGGGCAGAGCAGGGCAGCCCTGTCGAGTCTTGAGACCAAAGCCGTAATTATAATATATATTGAGGGGAGGGGGGGTGCCGTTCACCATCAAATCCACATCCCCCCCAATATTCAAATATGCTCAAAATGTGCCCCCCCAATATATTGCTATAAAATAGATTTCTGTTTATATGATTGTGGTTATGGTTGTACTTTATGTATCCCTAATCTCTGCCATTACATACAATGAAACAAGAAAATGTAAAAAAGAAAAAAAACAGAGCCATGTAATACAATACACTATTAGACATTATTGTAAAAAATAAATAAAAATATAATATTTTAGGCAGGAAATTAGTTTTCAAATGTAGATTTTTTTTTCTAGGGGGGGCGAGGGGACCCCCTGGGAGATTTGGCCCCCCCCAATGCAGAGATCGCAAACGAGTTTTGATTCCCCACCCGTACCCTACCCGAAATGAGTGACAAACGGTTACTCATCAGTGACTCACGGCCTACCCGTACCCGGCCGCACCAGGGTCGCAAATGGCTACCCGTACCCGGCCGGGTACGGGTAGCCGGGTATCGGCTAGGGTACATTTTACTGCAGCCTTGCACCCCCCCTTTGGATCCCAATCGTAAAAAATCAAGTTACGACGTTAATAACTACACAGAGGGTGTTGATGAAACAAAGTCAAGTTGTCTACTCACGTTCTGGCCATGTCTCGCACCCTCCAGAAAGGACATCTCGCACCCCCAGGCAGTGGCAGATGCGCCACATCACTGCCTTTGTCAAGGCGTGTTGGGGAAGTGCTGTTGTCGAAGGCTGGCACGGCACACGAGACCAGTACCAAGCTCGGCCGCCTTTGTCTCCCCCCAAGTGGCGATGTTTTAGGCAGCTGCACCAGGGCACCCACAATGAGAAACGCGCATTTGAGATTGTTGAGATTACGTTGGTCGCTATGAATGTTCAAATGATTGGGCCCACTTCGTTGCGTTATCACATTCGTGATGACCGGGTAGCTTCTGAAAAATAAGTTAAGACCTCAGTGGGACTTTGCCTGGGTAGGACGGGATGATTCTAGATTTGAAGCTTTCGTGACTGCAAGGATTCATATTCTTAGGTTTTTTCGGTAAAGTCACGTCGGTAAAAAATTAAAATTTAAATTAATAAAAGTAAAATATTTTTTTACTTATATTAATTTAAAATTTTTCGGTAAAGTCACGTAGGTAAAAGATTCAAATTAATAAAAAAACAATTTTTTTTACTTTTATTAATTTACATTTTTTACCTATGTGACTTTACCGAAAAAACCTAAGAATAGGATGGGATGGCTTGGTTGTATTTCTGTGTGTTTGGGGGATTTTTGTTTAGGCACTCCTATCGTAGTTTTGTAACTGTTCGTTGTTGAAACGTTCTTACCCCGTGCCCTTTTACTGTTGACATTTGTGAGAAAAAAAAAGCTTTATAGTTCATCGGATTCCTCCTGCAAGTTAGAAATGCATGTCCTGAATCTGACCTTCGGGAAGGGCCCCCCCCCCCACCACACACACCCCAGGGACGCGCTCAGATATTTCTCACCGACGTTGGTGGCCGTGAGCTCAGAGTCGCGAACTTCATGCCGGAGGCACTCCAAATATACAGCAGGCGTTATGGTCGGGATCGAACGCACGATCTCCTGTATACCAGGCGAGGTAGTCAACATCTCCTGGCCACTGTGATGATGATGAGAGAGAGACACCGCAAACTACAAATACACAGCAGCAGGTGTCAAGGTCGGGATCGAACCCACAACCTCCTGTACACCAGGCGAGGTAGTTAACATCTCCTAGCCACCGTGGTGATGATGATGAGAGAGACGCAGACTCCAAATACACAGCAGCAGGAGTCAAGGTCGGGATCGAACCCACGACCTCCTGTACACCAGGCGAGGTAGTTAACATCTCCTAGCCACCGTGGTGATGATGATGAGAGAGACGCAGACTCCAAATATGCAGCAGCAGACGTCAAGGTCGGGATCGAACCCACGACCTCCTGTGTACCAGGCGAGGTAGTTAACATCTCCTAGCCACCGCAGCGAGATGTGGGTTGCTCTCACGACTCCCCCGAGACGCACGAACTCGCCAGCGCCGATGGAAGAGTAGGCCAAAGACCACCATTTTTGCGGGGCTGCCCCTTTAGCGGAGGTCGCGGGCCTACTTGCTGTACCGCACACCGCGGAGAGGGTCAGTGGCGTCGAGAGGGTTACGGATGATGCCAGCCCCCCCTTCCTCTCTCCAGCCAGCCCCCCCCCTCGCCCACCACCCACCCCCTTCCATTAGCGACAATTGCTGTGATGGTCTACACGCGCCAATTAACGCAACGCGTTCATTAACTTAAGGAGTTAATCGCACGGTGCTAATTGCGGGGGGGGTGATCGGTGCTTTCTATCCAGAGGCGAATTACTCGGTTCACTGAACACGGGTGGCAGGGACGGGGGTGGGGGTGCACTCCCCCCCTCCCCCTCCCCGTTTAAAGAGAAGCTGGGTGTGTCTTATAATCCGGTAGCTGTGTGTGTGTGTGTCTCCACGTGTCTTGGGAAGGCGAGGGGCCACCCGAGATCGATTCGTGCTCAAGAGGCCAACACCGCTGACGACGATCTTGAACGACTCTTTGGGACCCCCCCTCCCCACCCCCTCACCCCCCACCGACCTTCTTCGTCGGTGGTGCTGCTTGCGAGAACAGCACTTGCCCCAACAGTCCGTGAAGACTACACGAGAGGGGGGGGGCTTTAGCTTTTATGCGCATCAGTACGCGCGTGCGTGTGGCGCGTAGATCTGCCAGCCATCTCAATTGGTCAACCCCCCCTCACCCCCCGGATGACACCCGTGTGACCTCTCCTGTGACCTCACGCGTGACCTCTCGCGTGACCTGTCGCGTAACCTCTCGCGTGACCTCTCGCGTGACCTGTCGTGTGAACTGTCGTGTGACCTCTGGGGAGGGGCTGGGGCTAGGTGGGGAGGGGCTGGTCACCCCGTGGTGCCCTTATAAAACTCAACGTTTCACCTACTCACGCCGGCTTGTGCCCGCCCTCACAGTCGGCCATACTTGCGGAATACACCACGCCCTGGCCGTTGACCCTGCAGGCCATTAATGTCTAGTGCAGTCGGTGTGGAGGGGAGGAGTGTGTGAATTGGGGTAAGGAGAAGCAAAAATCAGAGGTTGGCACGGCTTGGACAGAGATTGCGCGGGGCTCTGCTCAGCTCAGCTCAGCATCCGGATGTCCTGGGGATTGAAGCCGCAATGTGGCGATGTCGCCCCGGGTTTCAGCTTGGGATTGTCTCCTGATGAACAGGGCCATGGGCCCGTGGTGACGATGACCTTTTGACCTTTTGGAGCCTTGGCGATGCCCCCCCCCCCCCCCCCCCCCCCTTAGTGTCGCGGTCTCCCAGAGGGTGGGGTGGGGGGGCAAACACGCCCAGCTGTGAGTGGCTGGGTGGACCGCATCGCCCTCTGAAGCTTCTGCCGGTGCCGTTCGGTGCAGTTACCGTACACCAGCTGGTGATGCAATCAGTCACGATGCTCGCAATGGTTCCCAAGAACAGGTGCGGGCATGCGAAATTTGCTCAGCCTTCCGAGGTGACCCCACGTGACCCCACGTGTCCCATGTGACCCCACGTATCCCACGTGTCCCACGTGACCCCCACGTGTCCCACGTGTCCCCAAGTGTACCAAGTGTCCCAACGTGTCCCAAGTGACCCCACGTGTCCCCACGTGTCCCACGTGACCCCACGTGACCCCACGTGTCCCACGTGACCCCACGTGACCCCACGTGTCCCATGTGACCCCACGTATCCCCACGTGACCCCACGTGTCCCACGTGTCCCCAAGTGTACCAAGTGTCCCAACGTGTCCCGAATGACCCCACGTGTCCCACGTGACCCCACGTGACCCCACGTGTCCCAAGTGTCCCACGTGTCCCACGTGACCCCACGTGTCCCACGTGACCCCACGTGACCCCAAGTGTCCCCACGTGACCCTAAGTGTCCCACGTGACCCCAAGTGTCCCCACGTGACCCCACGTGACCCCACGTGTCCCCAAGTGACCCCAAGTGACCCCACGTGTCCCCACGTGACCCCACGTGACCCCAAGTGTCCCACGTGACCCCAAGTGACCCCACGTGTCCCCAAGTGTCCCCACGTGACCCCAAGTGACCCCACGTGTCCCCACGTGACCCCACGTGTCCCCAAGTGTCCCACGTGTCCCCACGTGACCCCAAGTGATCCCACGTGTCCCCGCACATGGTGCTGGAGGAGGTGCTGTGCACATGGCGCTGGCACACGGCACACAGGAGACGGGGGGGAAGCCTTCAAAACCACCAGCGGCACGCAGAATGGACGAGTGCTAACGACGGGCGCGGTACGTTTATTAGCAAAATCTAAAACACAACAAACATTCTCCGCCGCGATCCGCGAGCTCTTTTTACACGCAGCAGTAGCAGCAGCAGGTAGCAGAGCGCCGGCCGCACGAGCGCGTCAGACGCAATCCGAAACGGAAACGCAAAGAAGCCGCGGCGACGGAGGGCGGACAGAGCCGGTGCCAACGAGGACGCCACCGAGGTGGGGCTCGTCAAGCGCCCTTCTCTCGGCGGGCCCCCCCCCCCCCCCTCATCCCTCCCCGACCCTCTTCCGCTGGCGCGTCCGAGCCACGACGGCGCGCGGGGCGGGGAGGAGAGGGGGGGGGGGGCGGCACGGTAGGGGGGGGGGGCGGCACGGTAGGGGGGGGGCGGCACGGTAGGAGGTGTTTTTTTTTCTTTCAGTCGCCTACACGCCACGGCCTCACAGACTACGACGCTTGAATGTGCCGAGGGGGGGGGGGGCCTTCTCCGTCAGCACGGCTCAGTTGGCGCGGTGGAAAAAGAGCCGTCGGATGGCGCGCACGAGCGGGGAACGTGGTGGCGACGTGTCCCACGGGTCCCCCAAGTGACCCCGGGGGGGGGAATTCGTCGGGAGAAATTCACAGTCTGCCGCCGCCACCGCTTGCGCGAGCGTTGCGAGCGTTTCGAGCGTTGCAAGCGAGTGGTTCGTCCCCTGTCACCTGACTGCCGCAACGGCAAAGTGTTCGGGGGGAGGGGGGCGGGGTGGAAACGGGAGCCCAGAGTGGGAATTCGGCGCGAAACACTTGGGGGGGGGGGGGGGGGGGGCACGAGAACGACAATGCCCGGGCAACACAATACATACGTGTGTATCTATATCTCTCTATATATTTATATTCCAGATGCCGACCGGTAAAATGTCCCCCCCGTGCCAGCTTAACGAGCAGCGGGAAACGCGGCGGCGGCTAAGCGAACGCGGAATGGCGGAGAATCCTCGAGCGTCGCCGCGGTTGAAGGCGGGGGGTGGGTGGGTGGCGGCTCAGACGCGGCAAAGTCCGCTGGCATGGTGCAACCGCAGGCGCCAGAGATCACGGCGCGGCGCACGCCGGCGGCGGCGGCGGCCAGGACCGCCACGTCCCCCTCGGCCTCCGGCGGGGGGGCGAGCGCGGCGAGGGTCGAAGTGTAAACATTCGGGGAGAGGGGGACTCGTGGGAGACTCATGGGGGACTCGAGGTGGACTCACGCTAAGACGAGACACGTGGGGGGCTCAAAGTGCAGTCACGTGGCGGGGGTGGGAATTCCCCTCCTTCCCCACCTTCCTGCGCCCCCCCCCCCCACACACAAGCGAGAAGGCCCAGTGTTGGACTTCTACGACTACCAATCATCAGGCGAGTGCGGTGCGTCGCGGCCCGATCTGCAAGCAAGCGGGGCGCGGGGAGTCAGGGTCCCTGATGCAACGCTCCACCCACACAAGCAAGCGGTTACCCCCCCCTCCCTCCTCTCCCTCCCCCCCCCACTGTGCCCCGTGTCCCACTCGCGGACGGCTGCGTTGAGTCAGTGGGGCCGTGGGTGGGTGGGTTAGTGGGCGGTGGGTCTGTAGGTGGGTGGGTGAGTTAGTGGGCGGTGGGTCTGTAGGTGGGTGGGGGAGTGCGTGGGCGGTGAGAAGTTGGGTGGGTCTTTAGGTGGGTGAGCTAGTGGGCGGTGGGTCTGTAGGTGGGTGGGTGAGTTAGTGGTCGGTGGGTAGGTGGGTGGGTCGGTGGGTAGGTGGGTGGGTGAGTTCGTGGGCGGTGGGAAGGTGGGTGGGTCGGTAGTTTGGGTTGGTGAGCTAGTGGGCCGTGGGTGGGGGAGTTAGTGGGAGGTGGGAAGTTGGGTGGGTCTGTAGGTGAGTGGGTGAGTTAGTGGTCGGTGGGTAGGTGGGTGGGTGGGTAGGTGAGTTAGTGGGCGGTGGGTCTGTAGGTGGGTGGGTGAGTTAGTGGGCAGTGGGTCTGTAGGTGGGTGGGTGAGTTTGTGGTCGGTGGGTAGGTGGGTGGGTGAGTTAGTAGGCCGTAGGTCTGTAGGTGGGTGGGCGAGTTAGTGGTCGGTGGGTAGGTGGGTGGGTTGGTGGGTGAGTTAGTGGGCGGTCGGTGAGTTAGACCGCTGGGCGCATGACGCCTGCGCACGCACGGCGGCGCGAACTCTCGTGCCGAGACGACCGCCGCCGCTTCCGCGCCGTTCCAACAACCGGGGCGGCCGGGGCACGGCGGACGAGCGGGCGACGCCGTCACTTGCCGAACTTGCTGCGCCTCTGCAGGTTGAAGAGGAAAGAGGATGGCTTCCGCCGGCCTTGGCTCGGCACCGCCAGGCTGCCCATGGAGCGGCTCCGGGACATCGCGCTCGGAGCGCGGGCGGCGGGGCGCCGATGCCTGCGGTGAGCCGAGGGGGGGGAGGGGCACGGTGGGGAGGGTGGGGGGGGTTAGAGCGGGGGGGGAGGAGGGGGAACGGCGGTCGTTAGCGGGAGGACCGCACGAGTGGAGCGTGCGTGCGCGGGTGAGAAGGGTGGGTGATGAGCGATGCGGAGCGGGTGAGGTGGCGAGAAGGTGGAGTGAGTGAGCGGGTGAGAAATGGTGAGCGAGCAAGCGGGGAGTGATGTGAGCGGGTGAGAAGGTGAGCGAATGAGCAGGTGAGTGAGCGAGCAGGTGAGCGAGATCCGTGAGCAGGTGAGTGAGCGGCTGAGTGAGAGACTGAGCAGCTGAGTGAGCAGGTGAACGAGTAGGTGAGTGAGGCGGTGAGAAGGTGAGTGAGTGAGCAGGTGAGTGAGCAGGTGAGTGAGCGAGTGGGTGAGTGAAAGAGTGAGCATGGTGAGTGAGCGGGTGATGTGAGAGAGCAGGTGAGTGAGCAGGTGAGTGAGCAGGTGAGTGAGAGAGTGAGCAGGTGACGTGAGCGGGTGAGCGAACAAGCAGGTGAGTGAGAGGTGAGTGAGTGGGTGAGTGAGCAGGTGAGTGAGCGAGTGAGTGAGCAGGTGAGTGAGCGGGTGAGTGAGCTGTGAGTGAGCGGGTGAGTGAGCAGGTGAGAAGGTGAGCGAATGTGAGCAGGTGAGTGAGCAGGTGAGTGAGCAGGTGAGTGAGCAGGTGAGTGAGCGGGTGGAGCAGGTGATGTGAGGGCGTGAGTGAGCGGGTGAGAAGGTGAGTGAGTGGGTGAGTGAGCGGGTGAGAAGGTGAGCGAGCGGGTGAGTGAGCAGGTGAGCGAGCAGGTGAGCGAACAGGTGAGCGATGCGAGCGGTAGTGGATACCGGCCGTGCGGGTCTCTGGGTACTCTCTGCGAGTCTATGGGTCTCTGTGCGAGTCTATGGGTCTCTGTGCGAGTCTATGGGTCTCTGTGCGAGTCTATGGTCTCTGTGCGAGTCTGTGGGTCTCATTGACGATCTGTGGGTCTCTCTGTGCGAGTCTACGGGTTCTCTACACTCGTGGACCCGGTTCTAATCGCCGCCAACCCCGGAAATGGAACCCAGGTTTCTCGGCGGTGCCGGCTCCGTGTCTCCAACGTGGCGATTACGGTTCCTGGAAGCCACCTGACCCCCCCCCCCAAACACCCCACCCCCTCACACCCCCCCCCTCACACACCCCCCTCACACACCCCCCTCACACACCCCCCTCACACACCCGCCTCACACACCCCCCTACCCCCCCCACACCCCCCCCTCCCCCGGGTCCTCACCGCTGAACTTGAAGAGGCGTAGGGGCTGCTTGGCAGGCTGCGTCTCGACGGGGATGCGCTGAGCTGCGGCGGAGACGTCGCGCAGCGCGTGGTTCGTCTCCCGCAGCACCGACGTCGACACGGACCTGCGCGTGGGGGGGGGGGGGCAGGTGGAGAGAAGGGAGGGGGGGCGATGAGGCGGAGGTGCGGGGGGGGGGGGTGGCACGCACGGGGGAAAGGAAGGGGGGAAGACGTGGAAAGCCGGGGACGTGAAAGAGAGACCCGGGGAGAGAAGGGAGAGAGAAGGGGAGACGCGGGGGGAGATGCGGGGAGAGAAGGGGGAGACGTGGAAAGAGGACGGGGAGAGAAGGGGGAGACGCGGGGGGAGAACGGGGGGAGAACGGGGAGAGAAGGGGGGAGAGAAGGGGAGACGCGGGGGGAGATGCGGGGAGAGAAGGGGAGACGTGGGGAGACGCAGGGAGACGTGGAGAGAGGATGGGGAGAGAAGGGGGAGACGTGGGGTGAGAAGGGGGAGATGCGGGGGGAGAAGGGGAGATGCGGGGGGAGAAGGGGGAGACGTGGGGGGAGACGCGGGGAGCGGACGGAGAGAGAAGGGGGAGACGCAGGGAGATGCGAGGAGACGCGGGGAGACACGGGGAGATGCGAGGAGGAGAAGGGGGAGACGCGGGGAGAGAAGGGGGAGACGCAGGGGGAGACGCGGAGAGATGCGGGGAGACGCGGGGAGACACAGGGAGATGCGAGGAGAGAAGGGAGAGACGCGGGGAGAGGGGACGAGGGAGACGCGGGAAAGAAGGGGACGGCTGGTGGGAAGTTGCAGCACCTGCTGCTCTGCATCCGCTTGCCCTGGGCGGCTGTGGTGAGCGCCATGTAGCCCGGCTTGCTGCTGATGCTGCTGCTGCTGATGCTGCTGCTGATGCTGCTGTTGATGCTGATGCTCCTATCGCTCTGGGAGGCGTTCCCTTCTGCCTCTCCCAGCACCGGCAGCCTCAGCCTGAGGGGGGTGGGTGGGGGGGGGGACCCACGTAAGACGTCTTACGCCGGTTGAAGCAAAGTGATTTCGTCTCTCGGACCGCCCTCCGAAAGTTGGAGGAGGGGCGACCGTTGAGACGATTCGTTGTCGAAGTTTCAAGGCGGCGACGCAAGTTTTTGCGCGCGGAGGGCTTTCGCGAGGGGTTCCCGAATGCGAGTAGGAAAACCCGCGGTTCATTTTGATCGTGACGGTTCGCTGCAACCACTCGCTTACCCTCCGCGCGCAATCAGTCACCTCCTGACCACTCTTCTGTCGCTACGACTACTGCTGTGGTTACTCGACGGATTCGGTCGCTGCCAAACACTTGGTCAACTCATCCTGCACGCTGCAGGTCACAACAACATGCTCCCTGAAGCACTCACCCACATACCCACCCACTCACCTACTCACCCATACACCCACCTACTCACCCATCCACTCACCTACTCACTCACCCATACACCCACCCACCCATACACCCACCCACCCATCCACCTACTCACCTACTCACTAACCCATACACCCACCCACCATACACCCACCTACTCACCCACCCATACACCCACCTACTCACCCACCTACTTACCCACCTACTCGCCCACCTACTCACCCACCCACACACCCACTCACCCACCTACTCACCCACCCATACATCCACCCACCCACCTACTCACCCGCCTACTCACCCACCCACACACCTACTCACCCACCTACTCACCCACCTACTCACCTACTCACTCACCCACCCGCACACCTACTCACCCACCCGCACACCTACTCACCCACCCGCACACCCACCCGCACACCTACTCACACACCTACTCACACACCTACTCACACACCTACTCACACACCTACTCACACACCTACTCACACACCTACTCACACACCTACTCACACACCTACTCACACACCTACTCACACACCTACTCACACACCTACTCACACACCTACTCACACACTCACCCACCCACCCACCCACACACCCACCCACCCACACACCCACCCACCCACACACCCACCCACCCACACACCCACCCACCCACACACCCACCCACCCACACACCCACCCACCCACCCACCCACCCACCCACACACACACACCACCCACCCACCCACCCACACACTCACCCACCCACCCACCCACCCACACACTCACCTACTCACCCACCCACACACCCACTCACACGGCCATGGCACTGCTGCCCGCGCCGTTCACTCACCGGCGCAGGATTCCGGTTCCCAACTGCGGCAGACCATCGCCGCCCGGGCCCCGCTCCGCGTCCATCTCGTCGTCGTCGTCGCCCCCCCAGCGTCATCGTCGTGTCGAGCGGCGCCCTCCCGCCCCCCTCGCCCGCGAAGGTGAAGTTCGCGCCGGCGGCACCGTAGCCGCCACCACCGCCACCGTAGCCGCCGTAGCCGCCGCTCGTGTCGAGCTCCGGCCGCAGCGGGAAGACGCCGTCCTCCACGTCGCTCTCCGCGTCCGCTCGACGCGGCGCCGGCGCCTTCCCCCGGACGCCGTGTTGGCGCTCGGGGTCCTGCAGCACGGCGCGCTTCGCCCGCTTCACCGCCGGGGGCCACGTCGGGCGTGCGAGCCGGCGCTGCAGCCGCCGCCGCGGCGCCGGCGACGCGCGCCGGAGGTCTCCGTCGGCTGCTGCCGCTTGCGCCGCGCGCCGAGCCCGAGGGGACGGCTGGCGGAGACGGAGCCGGGGGGCCGGGCGGAGCCAGGAGCCGGGATGGTGCGGCTCCTGTGGGGGGTCGTGGGGGGGGAGGAGGAGTGAGGGTGGTTCTCGCTTGTCCGACGAGGATGACGATGAGGTACTGCGTCGATGGGGGAGGTGGGTCAGGGTGGCTGGCGGGTTTACAATCCCACTCGCACTCATTCATACACTCACCCACCGACTCACTCACCCATTCACTCACTCACCCACCCACTTAGCCACTCACCCAGCCACCCACTCACGCACCCAGCCACCCACTCACTCACACACTCACTCGCACACACACACACGCTCACTCGCTCACTCCCTCACTCACACACCCACTCGCTCACACTCACTCATTACAACTCTCACACACTCACTCACTCACACACTCTCACTCATTCACACCCTCACACACGCTCACTCACACACTCACTCACACACTCACACGCTCACACACACTCACACTTTCACTCATTCCAACTCTCACACACTCACTTACTCACTCACACACTCTCACTCATTCACACCCTCACACACACTCACTCACACACACTCACACACTCAACACACTAACAACATTCTCCGTATAGCCTCCAGCGGATCGTGCCGTTGGCGAGTAGCACCGATCAAGACCTGCGCGCGCCACACGGAGGGGGCGGGTGGCCTGTGCCCCACCCGGCCCCCAACCTTCAGTCCCCCCAGGTGCCGGTGTTTGAAAACCGCATCAATGCCCGCCAAAGGCTCGGATGCCACCCGTCACCCGATTCTAGCGGTGGCCGGGACACGGGAATTCGGGGTCGTTGAGGTCGCATCGCGACGGCCAATCAACTCCTCCGCCGCTCCCGCCCCATTAGACGAACAAAAAGAAAGACCCCCCGTGTAACCTGAACGCAAGCGCTGCCAGCGAGTCTCACCTATGAGGGCCATCGCGGCGCACGAGGGCGTGAGTGGCCAGCACCACGCTTGGCTGCCTTTGTCTCCCCAGCGTGCGATGTTTACTACACACCGCACCGGGTACTCGTTTGAGGCCGAGTTGAACTCGGTGGAGGGGGTCCAGGACCGGTTCGGATGATCGTCACTGGCGGTGGTGGCCGTGAGCGGGAATCGAACACGGGAAGCCGGGTTCGTAGCGCTAACCGCTACATCACCGCTCCCCACACACGCACGTACTCACACATACACATACAAACACACACACGTATTCACACATACAGACAGACACACACACACACGTATTCACATACAGACACACACGCGTACTCACACATACACACACACGTACTCACACATACAAACACACACACGTACTCACACATACAGATAAACACACGTACTCACACATACAGACACTCACACACATGTACTCACACATACAGACACACACAGGTACTTGCACACACGTACTCACACATACACACACAGACGTACTCACACATACACACACAGACACACACAGACACACACGTACTCACACATACAGATACCACACATACACACGGACTCACACATACACACACACACACGTACTCACACATACAGACACACACGTACTCACACATACACACAGACACACACGTACTCACACATACAGATACCACACATACACACGTACTCACACATACAGATACACACACGTACTCACACATACAAACATACACACACGTACTCACACATACAAACACACACACGTACTCACACATACACACAGACACACACACACGTACAAAGAACCCTCCCCCCCACCCCATAGCCTCTAACAGACTGTTGGGGCAAGCTCCGTTAGAGACTAGCACCAACGAAGGCCGGCACCGTGCCACGCCACGGAGTGGATGAGCGAGCGGCACGCCCGACCGCCTCCGTCTCTCCCCCCGGTGCCGATCTCCACACTCGGCACGGGGCGACCGCTCGGACCCACGAGCGGTCGAGATATACATACACGTGTACAGTTCTAGATTTGAAGCTTTCGTGACTGCAAGGATTCATATTCTTAGGTTGTTTCGGTAAAGTCACGTAGGTAAAAAAATTAATAAAATAAAAATAAAAATCACGACGTTTCGGAGGCAACACAAGCTTCCGTCTTCAGGTGGAACCGTCACAGCAACGACAGCTGTATCAAGTGAAAAGTAAAATAAAAATAAAATAAAAATCACACTTGATACAGCTGTCGTTGCTGTGACGGTTCCACCTGAAGACGGAAGCTTGTGTTGCCTCCGAAACGTCGTGATTTTTACTTTATTTTACTTTTATTAATTAAACATTTTTACCTACGTGACTTTACCAAAAACACCTAAGAATATATACGCGTACGTTCGTCACCGGTTGGCGCGGTGGTGCAGCACCGCGCGGGAGGCAGCGAACGCCGTTGTCATTCTCCAGCCCCCCCCCCTCCTCCTCCTTCCCGCTCGTTAGTCGGCGGGGAGGGAGGGGGGCGGCGCGGAACAACGGACGCCGTGAACAAACTCGGCCGTGAAAGCTCATCTATCCCGCGCGACCAAATCACCCGCCCCCCGAATTCCCAGGGGAAACACAACTGCTCCGCACGGCGGCAATCGCCGCACAGACGGGCCGTGTCATCGACACCCTCGGTGTATGGGGGGAGGGGAGTCGTCGGTGAAGAACGAGGGTGGAGAGGGGGGGGATGGGGTCTTTGCTCCGCCTTTCCGTTGGGTCTCTGTTTGCCATATTCTTAGGTTTTTTCGGTAAATTCACGTAGGTAAAAAAAAAATTAATAAAAGAAAAAACCTAAGAATATGAATCCTGATAATTGTTTTTTTACCCTTCTATCCGGCAACAAAACTGACACATTTTTTTACAAGGAGTCATGTTTACATAGACCACAATACCTGCAGTCATAATGCAAACAAAAAACACAAGTCTGATAATGTATGCACCGTCCTTGAAGTTGATTGGTCCACACCCGAGACAGCTTTCCTTAGAGCCTAGTCTCACATGGTGTTGGACCAGATGACGCCAAAAGGCGCACAACTCAAAGACAATGCAGTCACGAAAGCTTCAAATCTAGAATAAATACTCTCCGTTTGCCGGCCGAGATTCAAACCGGAGAGTCGAGCCAAAAAACGCGCGGTGCCGGTGCCGGCGGTCGATTATCGGCGCGGAAAGCCGTCGGCGGCATCGTCCGTGCCGGGCGAAGCGTGCCGGGGTGGGGGGGGGGGGGGGTTTACAAACCAGCCGGGATCTGGGCAGCACCTCGTGTGGGTCAACGCGGCCGGTTTCTCGACCGTTGCTGGTCCCCCGAAACGCAAAGTTCGTTCTCAAGCTTCGATCACTTCAGGATCATCTCGAGGAAGGTGTCGCAGAGGAGTCGGCTCGTCGGACCGTCCTGGGGTCCGTCGGTTCGGTTGATTTTCAAGTACCCTGCGAGCTAAGATGCTCTTTCAAGTCGGGTTTCATCGATGGCGGCCGCACACCCGTTTGCGTGACGGGTCTAACAACGTCGGAGGAACACGGAATAATAATAATGCGAATGGAAAGAATGAAACGGATAAGATCGTATAATTTCAAACATTTAATTTATCTTTTAAAAAAGTTTGAGTCGATCGAGGAATTCCAAAAAGTGCAAGATTCGGCGTTAAAAGTGCCAGCGGTAAAATAAGAAATACTACGTTGAAATCTGCAGTTAAAACATAAATTTTTTTTTATAAATCGCAAACGCGGCCGCCGTTGCCAGCGCCCCCCCCCCGGCTCCCCCCCCACACCCCCCGCTCCCTCCCCACCCCCCCCCCGCTCCCTCCCCCACCCCCCCCCGCTCCCTCCCCACCCCCCCCCGCCACCCCGAGGCGAGAACGAAGAAGCCCATCGCCGCTGTAAATACCGCGGCGCAGCTCGCTCTGCCGCGGCAAAATGTTACGCAAATACCACCCCCCAAGCGCCGGCGTGGTGAGCCAGCGGAGCCGGGGGCGGTGGAGAGGGGGGGGGGGGCCCGCAGCCCGCGGCTGAGAGCCGGAGCAATAAAAGCCAAAGCCCCCCCCCCCCCGCCCCCCCCCCCCAGCTTCTCACAATCCCGATAAATGTCCGTCGGACAAAATTTTAACGAGCGGAAAAACCGTTAACCTGTGAGCTGCGTGACGGAGGACGGCAAGATCGGCCGGCAAAAATCGGCTACGGGTCGTGTCGACCGCCGTAGCCGGGCGGGCAGAGGGGGGGGGTTGGGCAGAGGGGGGGGGGCAGAGGCGGGGGGGGCAGAGGTGGGGGGGGGGCACGCTACTCCCGGTGGCAGAGCGGGCGGAGGTCGCGCCGCCCCCCTGAGTTGGCGGCGGTGGTGGCGTCACGAGCTGGGAAGGCGTTGGTGGTAGCGAGCGGAGCGAGGGGAGAGCGTGGATCGTGTCACTCGCACGCGCACGCCAATACCAATACGGTGGAACCCCTCTTGACGACGGTAATTGGTTCCGCGAAACTGGTCATTAAGCGAGTTTGGTCGTTAAGCGAGTTTGGGGAGATACGCGCTGAAAGCTTAATTCGTTACGATGGCATCGAATGTAAACGATGCCCCAACCGCTCGTGAATGGACGTCGCCGATTGGCCGAGGCCTGGTCAGACCCACTTTGGAGCTCGCCACTGGCACGCACACACACGCACTGGCACGCACACACACACTGGCACGCGCACACACGCACTGGCACGCACACACACTGGCACACACACACACACACGCACTGGCACGCGCACACACACGCACTGGCACGCACACACATGCACTGGCACGCACACACACTGGCACACACACACACACACGCACTGGCACACACACACACACTGGCACGCACACACACACACACACTGGCACGCACACACACACTGGCACGCACACACACACGCACTGGCACGCACACACACACACACGCACACACACACACACACACACGCACACACACACACACGCACACACACACACTGGCAAGCGCACACACGCACACACGCACTGACAATTGCACACACGCACTGGCACGCACGCACTGGCACGCGCACACACGCACTGGCACACGCACTGACACGTGCACGCACTCACAAAGACAAAGATTCCCCCGAAAAGCCTCAAGAGACGGTTGGGGTTGGGGCAAGTGCTGTTAGCGAGCAGCACCTATGAAGGCCGGCACGTCACACGAGGGGGTGGGTGGCCACCACCGCGCACGGCCGCCTTTGTCTCCCCAGTGGCGATGTCTTACACACCGCATCAGGTACTCATTTGAGGCCGAGTCGAACTAGGGGCGGCCCAGGACCGGTTCACTGGTGTTGGCCGTGAGGAGGAAAGGAACCCCGGGGGTTGCCGCGTTCGGCCTCGTTGCTTCGCAGTTGGCGAGAATCGATAGTTTGCGATTCCCGCAAAACCACACGCTGAGCAACAACACGTCCGCCACCACCGCCACCACCGCCGCCACCGCCGCCACCACCGCCACCACCGCCGCCACCGCCGCCACCGCCGCCACCGCCGCCACCGCCGCCACCGCCGCCACCGCCGCCACCGCCGCCACCGCCGCCACCACCGCCACCACCGCCACCACTGCCGCCACCACCACCACCGCCGCCACCACCACCACCACCGCCGCTTTGACCCCCACGGGGCAAACTGAACGGCACCGACGCCACCACCACCACCACCGCCACCACCACCGCCACCACCGCCGCCACCACCACCACCGCCACCGCCACCACCACCGCCACCACCGCCGCCACCACCACCGCCACCACCACCACCACCGCCGCTTTGACCCCCACGGGGCAAACTGAACGGCACCGACGCCAAACACGGGAGCACGCGACGAAAGGCCAAATAAATACATCGTTTCTTTTTTCTCTCCTCCTTTCTTTCTTTCTTCGATCGAGTTGTCAAAATCGCTACGACGCGTCAAATCGCTGGTGGGGGTGGAGGGGGCGGGAGGAGTGAACAGAGATCCGACTCGGCGACGGTGAACCCCGCGGGGCCAGCGACCCACGAGCAGACAGCGCACGTCAATCACCGCACGTGCAAGCGACCCCGCGTCTACCGACAAAACTGCGCCTGATGCTACCAAACGGCACGTATGCACGATGCAACAGCTGTCCCTGTGCACAACTACAGATGTGCACAACTACATCTGTGCAACAGCTGTCCCTGTGCACAACTACAGATGTGAACAACTACAGATGTGCACAACTACGGCTGTGCACAGCTACGGCTATGCAACAGCTGTCCATGTGCAACAGCTGTCCCTGTGCACAGCCACGGCTATGCAACAGCTGTCCTTGTGCAACAGCTGCACCTGTGCACAGGGACAGCTGTGCACAGCTACGGCTATGCAACAGCTGTCCCTGTGCAACAGCTACGGCTATGCAACAGCTGTCCTTGTGCAACAGCTGCACCTGTGCACAGGGACAGCTGTGCACAGCTACGGCTATGCAACAGCTGTCCCTGTGCAACAGCTACGGCTATGCAACAGCTGTCCATGTGCAACAGCTGTCCCTGTGCACAGCTACGGCTGTGCAACAGCTGTCCCTGTGCACAGCTACGGCTGTGCAACAGCTGTCCCTGTGCACAGCTACGGCTGTGCAACAGCTGTCCCTGTGCACAGCTACGGCTATGCAACAGCTGTCCCTGTGCACAGCTACGGCTATGCAACAGCTGTCCATGTGCAACAGCCGTCCCTGTGCACAGCTACGGCTATGCAACAGCTGCCCCTGTGCAACAGCTGCACCTGTGCACAGCTACGGCTATGCAACAGCTGTCCATGTGCAACAGCTGTCCATGTGCAACAGCTGTCCCTGTGCACAGCTACGGCTATGCAACAGCTGTCCATGTGCAACAGCTGTCCCTGTGCACAGCTACGGCTATGCAACAGCTGTCCATGTGCAACAGCCGTCCCTGTGCACAGCTACGGCTATGCAACAGCTGCCCCTGTGCAACAGCTGCACCTGTGCACAGCTACGGCTATGCAACAGCTGTCCATGTGCAACAGCTGTCCATGTGCAACAGCTGTCCCTGTGCACAGCTACGGCTATGCAACAGCTGTCCATGTGCAACAGCTGTCCCTGTGCACAGCTACGGCCATGTAACAGCTGTCCCTGTGCACAGCTACGGCTATGCAACAGCTGTCCATGTGCAACAGCTGTCTCTGTGCACAGCTACGGCTATGCAACAGCTGTCCATGTGCAACAGCTGTCCCTGTGCACAGCTACGGCTATGCAACAGCTGTCCATGTGCAACAGCTGTCCCTGTGCACAGCTACGGCTATGCAACAGCTGTCCCTGTGCACAGCTACGGCTATGCAACAGCTGTCCATGTGCAACAGCTGTCCCTGTGCAACAGCTGCACCTGTGCACAGCTACGGCTATGCAACAGCTGTCCCTGTGCACAGCTACGGCTATGCAACAGCTGTCCATGTGCAACAGCTGCACCTGTGCACAGCTACGGCTGTGCAACAGCTGTCCATGTGCAACAGCTGTCCATGTGCAACAGCTGTCCCTGTGCACAGCTACGGCTATGCAACAGCTGTCCATGTGCAACAGCTGTCTCTGTACACAGCTACGGCTATGCAACAGCTGTCCATGTGCAACAGCTGCCCCTGTGCAACAGCTACGGCTGTGCAACAGCTGTCCATGTGCAACAGCTGTCCATGTGCACAGCTACGGCTGTGCAACAGCTGTCCCCGTGGGGATCTGCTGTTGGCTGTAGGGGGACAGGGGACGGCTCGCACAGCGTCCGTGTCGGTGTCGCGGGGGTCTCACCCCCAAGGCCCCCTGGGAGCTCCGAATTCCACCCGACCCAACCTCCGGCCACCATGCGGAGGCATCCGTGGAATCCTCGCGTCTCTCCCTTCCCGCCTCTGCCGAGTTCACCCAGATCCACCACCCCACCGCCCCACTCTCGGCCATCCGCCACCCCCTCCCCTCCCTACCCCCCCCCCCCTCTCTCCTCCCTACACCCCCCCCCTCCCTACCCACATCCTTTCCCCAGCTGCGGCGACGGCAGAAAGGGAGAGGAGGAGGAGGAGAGGGAGTCAAGACTAATTTGACCGGCGCTCGCGTTGAGTTGTGTAAACAAACAAGGGGCCGCCACCCCCCCCCCCCCGTCCACCCCCCAGTACAGAAGGAGCGAGAGACGCGCAGGGGGAGAGAGAGAGAAAGCGAGCGAGCGAGCGAGCGGCTGAGACCTCGGGGCAGTCCCGGGCGCGGACCAGAGGTCGCAAACGGGTTTTGATTCCTTACCCGGCCGCACCAGGGTCGCAAACGGGTACCCGTACCGTACCCATACCCTACCCGAAATGATTGACAAACGGTTACTCACCAGTGACTCACGACCTACCCGTACCCCGGCCGGGTATGGGTACCCGTACGCTACCCGTACCCTACCTGAAATGAGTGACAAACGGTTACTCACCAGTGACTTACGGCCTACCCGTACCCGTACCCGGCCACACCAGGGTCGCAAACAGGTACCCGTACCCGGCCGGGTACGGGTAGCCAGGTATTGGGTAGGGTACGGGTATCGGGTACCCGGTTGCGACCTCTGGCGCGGACGCCACGGGCGACTCGGGCTGCGGAGAGAGAGAGGGGAGCGGAGAGGTCGCGTGGCGGGAGGCGGGCGGGCTAGTTTCAATCGCCCCGTGCTCGCGTCGGTAAACAAGGCGACCAGCACCCCCCCACCGTTACAGACGCCCGCTCTTGACGGAAGGGGGCTAAGCGGGCAGACCGAGCGTGGCGGAGCGGGTCACACGCGGGCTCCACCACCAACCCAACACCCTGCGCTGAATCAGAAATATTGATTCATAACGCAGGAGGAATCCGAAGAGCTATTAAGCTCTTCCCCACAGATGTCCAGCCGGGACACACACGGGGTTGGAACCGTGACAACGACAAACAGAAGCAAACCCCGACAGGTGTGCAAAGTGCAAGAAAGGTGGTAAACAGATCACCCCCCAAACACACACACACAAATACAACTAAACCATTCAACAATCCCACCGAGGTCGTCAACTTATCGCTCCAAAGCGACCGACATGGCCACTGCAAGCGACAGCCGAGAGCGGAGAGGGAGTGCAGGAGTGGCGGGCAGCACGAGAGGGGTCGGAGGTTCACGGAGCCAAGGGGGGCACCCCCCCCCCCCGCCTCCCACCCCCCCGCCACCACGGGGAGTGGTAGGGGAGGAGGATAACGGATCCGTTGGCCTCGGGGCAGACGGAGGCTTAAGACGCCCACACGCGGAAGCTGCTCAATTAAGGGACGTGGCACAACAGCACTCGCTCTGCTGATACCCAGACACCCGCCTCAACACACACGCACACAACACGCACACACGCAACACACACACGCAATACGCAACACACACACTCACGCAACACAGCCACACACACGCAACACACACACACGCAACACACGCACGTACGCAACACACACACCACTCACGCAACACATACACCACACGCAACACACACACACTCACGCAACACACACACACGCAACACACACACACGCAACACACACACACTCACGCAACACACACACACTCAAGCAACACACACACCACACGCAACACTCACGCAACACACACACACTCACGCAACACACACACACTCACGCAAAACACACACACTCAAGCAACACACACACACGCAACACACACACACGCAACACACACACACACGGAACACACACACACAACACACACACGCAACACACACACGCACACGCACGCCACAAAGATCCCCCGTATAGCCTTGACCAGACTGTCGGGGCTGTTAGCGAGCAGCACCTATGAAGGCCGGAACGGCACACGAGGGGGTGGGTGGCCAGCACCACGCCCCAGCCGCCTTTGTCTCCCCAGTGGCGAAGTTTGCACACCGCACCAGGTACTCATTTGAGGCTGAGTCGACCTAGGGGAGGCCCAGGACCGGTTCGGATAATCATCACCGGTGTTGGTCGTGAGTGGGAATCGAACTCGGGTCGCTGGGTTCATAGCGCAGCGCGCTAACCGCGACACTACCGCTCCCCGCAACACACACAAACCACACTCAACACAAATAATAAAATTCAACACTCACTCACACACAGACTCACGCAACACCCACTCACTCTCACACCATCTCACACACCGACTCACGCAACACACGCCCACTCACTCACACACCATCTCACACACCGACTCACCACCACACACCCACTCACTCACACACCATCTCACACACCGACTCACCACCACACACCCACGCTCCACACTCACTCGCCAGCGACACACACTCACTCAACACACACACCTCACTCAACACACCCAACTCGCTCAACGCAAATAATTCAACATCCACCCACCCACTCACTCACACACCATCTCACACACCGACTCACCACCGCACCCCGCCCCCCGACCCCTCTCCCGTGCACCCGTCTCACCCGCGGGCGGTGCGTCCCGGCAGACCGGCGCGACCGCCGCCGCCGCCGCCGTTTCCCCGGCGTCGAGCGCCGGCAGCGCGACCAACCCCGGCAAGGTGAACTCCACAACGCTGCGCACGCTGCCGTCGCAGGCGGCCTCCGCGTCGCCGCCTTCCCCCTCCCCGTCGCGGCTCGCGTCCCCGTCGACGGCCGCGGCCGTGTCGGCCCACACGACGGCGCGCTCGCGCCGCACCAGGCGCACCACCTCGTCCACGTCGGCGTTCTCCTCGGCGCCCGCCAGGCCGGCCGACGCCAGCAAGCCGTGCTGCTTGTGCACCACCCGCAGCAGCGCCGTCACGAGCCTGTCGGCGCGGGGGTCACGGGAGAGGGGAGAGACAGCGGGAAAATCATCATCGTCGTCGTCGTCACCATAGCAGCACCTTCAATAAAACGTCAGTGCCGTCACCGCGGCTGCTGTCGTCGCCACGGACACCGCCGCCGCCACTGTGGACGCCGTCAATCCCGTCGGCGTCAACGCGCTCGGTCGACTGGATCGCCGTCAACGCACCGCCGTCGGCACCGTCATCAGCGGCATCATGACAACCGCGAGAATCGGCGCCGTTACCGCCGCCGTCACCACTGTCGCAGCAGTGCCGCCATCGTCACCGCTGTCGCAGCAGTGCCGCCATCGTCACCGTCGTCACCGCCGCCGTCACCGCGTGCGGAAAGGCCGCGGCGTTTGCCGCCGAGCGGCAGAGCCAACGGCGGAGCCCCCGCGGGCCGCCACCCAACGCGTCGTTTTGACGTCGCTCGCTCCGACGCTCATTGTGTAACACGACCGCCAACCCCCCCCCCCCCATCGCAGAGGTGCACACACGGACAGATATAGTGCAGACAGACAGCCAGACACTGATAGACAAATACAGACAGGCAGACATTGACAGACAGATACAGGCAAGTAACAATTCACTCCAGCCCGATTCTCCGCCGTCTCTTTTGATATTCATTTCATTCGTGTCTGCCTCCTCCTGCCCCGCTGAAGTGGACATCACGGGGCTACCTGTGACATCCCTTCCTCAAGCGGGCCTCTGGTTCGCGCAGTAGGGGAGGGGGCGGCACTTTCCCCACCGCCTCCGCCAGCCAAGAAAGCGCATCTCGTCTTCATGGTTCTTTCGGTAAAGTCACGTAGAAGGGAAGTAATAAAATAATAAGAATAAAACATAATAAAACAATTCTCACGACGTTTCGGCCACAACGCAAGCAGCCGTCATCAGGTGAAGACCAGGTCTGTCTGTTGCGTTGTGGCCGAAACGTCGTGAGAATTGTTTTATTATGTTTAACTTTTATTATTTTATTATTTCCCTTCTACGTGATGACTTTACCGAAAGAACCAAGAAGATGAATCCCTGCAGTCACGAAAGCTTTAAATCGAAATTTTATTATGTTTTATTTTTATTATTTTATCATTTCAATTCTATGTGACTTTACCGAAAGAACCAAGAAGATGAATCCCTGCAGTCACGAAAGTTGTAAATCGAAATTTTATTATGTTTTATTTTTATTATTTTATTATTTCAATTCTACGTGACTTTACCGAAAGAACCAAGAAGATGAATCCCTGCAAGTCACGAAAGCTTTAAATCGAAATTTAAAGCGCATCTCGCGTGCGGCAGTCCCTCCGAGCTCTGCGATTCTCCAGGGCCGGAATTCTACAGAGCGTGGGGGGGGGGGGGGGGGGTGATCGGCGCCTTTTCGTGGCGCGGTCCCTGGCAACGCCGCACAAATGTCATTTTTTTTTATTGAGCGAATGCTTTTACACGTGGCTCTCAGGACAGCTAGAGTGCCGGATATGGCAATCCAAAATAAATGTGTTTGCCGGTATCGTACACCGCGTGCGAGCGAACAACGTCAGCCCCGCGTGTCCACAGATGTCTCGAGGCGGCGTGACGATGGACGGACGCATTCACCTCGCAAACAAAAAACATAACCCTGATAATGTATGCACTGTCCTTGAAGTTGATTGGTCCACACCCGAGACAGCTTTCCTTAGAGCCTAGTCTCACATGGTGTTGGACCAGATGACGCCAAAAGGTGCACAACTCAAAGACAATGCACCATCAGAGTATGAGAGCTCGGGGTAAGCATTTACACCATTGGAACCTCATTTGCCAGTAAAAAATATAAGTGTTTTTTACCCTCTTATCTGGAAACAAAACTGACACCTTCTTTTACAAGGAGTCATGTTTGCATAGACCACAATACCTGCAGTCATAATGCAATCAAAAAACACAACTCTGATAATGTGTGCACTGTCCTTGAAGTTGATTGGTCCACACCCGAGACAGCTTTCCTTAAAGGAAAGCTGTCTCGGGTGTGGACCAATCCATGTTTTTTGTTTGCATTACGACTGCAGGTATTGTGGTCTATGCAAACATGACTCCTCGTAAAAAAGGTGTCAGTTTTGTTGCCAGATTAAAGGGTAAAAAAACAAATTATCATATTTTTTTACTGGCAAATGATATTCCAATGGTGTAAATGCTTCACCCCGAGCTCTCATAGTCTGATGGTGCATTGTTTTTGAGTTGTGCGCCTTTTGGCGTCATCCGGTCCAACACCATGTGAGACTAGGCTCTAAGGAAAGCTGTCTCGGGTGTGGACCAATCAATTTCAAGGACAGTGCATACATTATCAGAGTTGTGTTTTTTGTTTGCTTTATGACTGCAGGTATTGTGGTCTATGCAAACATGACTCCTTGTAAAAAAAGGTGTCAATTTTGTTGCCAGATAAAAGGGTAAAAAACCAACTATCATATTTTTTACTGGCAAATGAGGTACCGATGGTCTCTACGCTCGGCAACGCGTTTCCACTTGGCGAACGTGAACCGGGGCCGCGGGGCTCCCGAGGTTTGAAAGCGTCCCCAGCGCCGGGAGGTGGTGGCGGTGGTTCGATGCGGCTGAGCGCCCCCCCCCCTGCCCCCTACAACCCCCACCGACACGCTTTGACACGGGCGCTAAAAGGGGAGATTAAAGGTGACAAGAGGGCATGAGGGGGACACTCCACAGGACGGGGACGGCTCTGTGCCGCCAATGCAACCGCCGCTGCCGCCACCTCCAGCACCAGCACCACCGCCACCACTGCCACCGCAACAACTGCCACCACCACCGCCACCACCGCCACCGCAACAACTGCCACCACCGCCACCGCCGCCACCGCCACCACCGCCACCACCACCTCCAGCACCGCCGCCGCCACCGCCACCACCTCCACCACCGCCACCACCTCCAGCACCGCCACCACTACCGCCACCACCGCCAGTACGAATCGATTCACGTGCGCACGACACGGTGCGCTTCCCACAGAGCTTGACAATCGAGTTTCGATGAATCGAGTTGCATGGACTTGCTCCTCCCTACGTTCGTGACCTCCTTGAGCCATATATTCCGTCAAGGTCAACGAAGATCGTCCGAGTGCGAACTCCGCACTGTCCCGCGGGGGACTCTGGGCTTCCCACTCGGGGTGGTTGACGGCGCTTCTGCAATTGAAGCTTTCGTGACTGCAAGGATTCATACCCTTGGTTCTTTCGGTAAAGTCACGTAGGCAAAAATAATGAAATTTATAAAATTAAAACAATAAAAATCACGACGTTTCGGAGGCAACACAAGCTCATTTTGCTGTGACAGTTTCACCTGAAGAAGGAAGCTTGTGTTGCCTCCGAAACGTCGTGATTTTTATTGTTTTATTAATTTTAATTTCATTTCTTTTACCTACGTGACTTTACCGAAAGAACTAAGAGTATGGGTGCTTCTGCAATTGCCGGTACATCAACTCCGGAGCTCCCTCGTTAACCCCGTCGAGGTCAGGGGACGCGACTTCCTAGACACGCTTGCACGGCTTCAAATGTGGACGAAAAACTACACGCGTTTTAAACGGCTTTCTCTCTCTCTCTGTCTCTTTAGTTAACGACTTGGTTCATTCTTTGGTTCTTTCGGTAAAGTCACGTATAAAGATAAAATAATAAATAAAATAATAGCATACGACGTTTCGATTGCAACATATACCTGATGATGATTGCTTGTGTCGCAATCGAAACGTCGCATGCTATTATTTAATTGATTATTTTATCTTTATACGTGACTTTACCGAAAGAACCAAAGAATAATTCCTGCAGTTACGAAAGCTCCAAAATTAAGTCTTGGTTCATGTTAAACTATTTCCGCATTTCCATTGCACAGCAACTGTTTAAGGGCGCTTAACACATTTGTTTAAGCTTTCAATTGAGTTTATTTAATCGAGTTTAATTAATCTAATTTAATTCATCGAGGTTAATGAATGGAGTGTAACGGAGTTTCATGAATTGGGCTTAATGAATAGTTTAATCCATCGAGTTGAATAATTCACGTTTAATGAATCGGGGTTTAACAAATCGAGTTTAATTAATAGAGCTTAATGAATGTAGTGTAATGAATGGATTTTAATCAATCGAGTTTAACGAATTGAGTTCACTAATCGAGTTGAATGAATGGAATTCAATGAAAAGTTTAAATTAATGGAGTTTTAATTAATTGAGTGGAACTAATCGAGTTGAACTAATCGAGTTTAACGAATCGAGTTTAACGAACCGAGTTTAACGAACCGAGTTTAACGAATCGAGTTTAACTAATCGAGTTGAACTAATCGAGTTGAACTAATCGAGTTGAACTAATCGAGTTTAACTAATCGAGTTGAACTAATCGAGTTTAACTAATCGAGTTTAACGAATCTAGTTTAACTAATCGAGTTTAACTAATCGAGTTTAACTAATCGAGTTGAACTATTCGAGTTGAACTAATCGAGTTTAACGAACCGAGTTTAACGAACCGAGTTTAACTAGTCGAGTTTAACGAATCGAGTTTAACTAATCGAGTTTAACGAATCGAGTTGAACTAATCGAGTTTAACGAATCGAGTTTAACGAATCGAGTTTAACGAGAGCGCTTGGTGCCAACGCGAAAACGTCGCTCGACAGCCAGCCGGGGCGACTTGCAAAACCTCGGCAAGGCCGCGCCGGGGAGAGGCTGGCTCCCGGAAAATCAGACGTCGCTCGCCAACGACAACCGGGACCTGAACTCGCGTCGCGGTCCGGAGGCGCAACCGCCCCGACCGCTGCGCCACCGCTCCCCCGCCGACCCACCCCCCCCCCGCCGCTGTACAAAGGGGGACACGGCTACAATAACGACCGGTTTTTGGCTTTGTAGTTTTGCTAGCTCGCCCGTCCGCGCTTTGACGACTCCACTCGACGGGCCCCGAGTGGGCACATTAGGGCGGCCGAGAGGGGTCGAGAGGGGTCGAGAGAGGCCGAGAGAGGGCCCGAGAGAGGGCCGCTCTCCACTCATCGGCAGGAAAAGCGCGCGTGCGAGAGAGAGCGAGAGACGCTCGCTCCGACGGCCGCGCGTCAATAACTCCGCTTTGTACCCCATCCCCGCCCCCCCCCCCCCCAACGCCCAACGATTATCCAACCGCAGACGCGAGGAGAATTTCGCTCGCCAGCTCTCGCGATGAAAGCGGACGGCACCCGTCGATACATTCCAAACCCCACAATTAATATGTGGGTGGCGGGGGGGGGGGGCGGCACGGGAATTGGGGAAGATGGGTTGGAGAGGGGCCTTCAGCAACCCATCACACGAATATCGAACTCCTCGCATCAAAGGCTACGGTGGTGACAGACGCTGTCAAGAATGTCTCCGCGTGCACGCCACCACCGTAGCGGCAGCAGCAGCAGCAGCAGCAGCAGCAGCAGCAGCCATCCCATCCATTCACCACAATCATTCGATCTGTCGTCGCCCGATCTCTCATCTCGTGAGAATCCGTCCAGGGTGTCGGGCGCCGACGTGCGCGGCGGTTGCGTCGTGGCGGCGATCGGCGCCGCGCCACGAACCACCGGTCTCCCGAGCTCGAGTCTCCCGGGGCCCCGGCTAACATCAGCGGGGCGAGCGATGCCTCAGCCGCTCGGTTCTTCCCTGCCGACAAACCAACCGCGGTCAAGTGTGGTCAAACAACCCCGACGACGTGGGGGCGACCTTCCCCCAGCAGTGGATTGACAAACAGCTGTAAACTTATTAGTACAGGGACTCCTCAACTTATCCTTGGTTCTTTCGGTAAAGTCACGTAGAAGGGAAACAATAAAATAATAAAACATAAAACAATAAAAATTCTCACGACGTTTCGACTGCAACACAAGCAATCGTGATCAGGTGTGAAATCCACAGCAAGAACATTTGAAAACAGAGCCTGATGATGATTGCTTGTGTCGCAGTCGAAACGTCGTGATAATTTTTATTGTCTTATGTTTGCATTATTTTATTGTTTCCCTTCTACTTGACTTTACCGAAAGAACCAAGAATATGAATGCCTGCAGTTACGAAAGCTTTAAATCAAAACTCCTCGACTTACCAACGGTCTGTCCAGAGGTCTGTTCGCAAGTGGATTTATTACTCCTGTCGATTCCAAACATGTTGCATGTACGGCGTGTACACGGGACACGGGGAAGGGCTTTAAAAGATGTATACTCTCCTGTAGATGCCATTGCTTCTTCATGTTCTGAAGATGTAGATGCCACTGGTTCTTCACGTTCTGTAGATGTGGATGCCACTGGATCTTCAGGTTCTGCAGATGCCACTGCTTCTTCACGTTCTGCATATGTAGATGCCACTGGTTCTTCACGTTCTGCAGATGTAGATGTCACTGGTTCTTCACGTTCTGCAGATGCCACTGCTTGTTCATGTTCTGCAGATGTAGATGCCACTGGTTCTTCATGTTCTGCAGATTCAGATGCCACGGGTTCTTCACATTCTGCAGATGCCACTGGTTCATCATGTTCTGCAGATGTAGATGCCACTGGTTCTTCATGTTCTGCAGATGTAGATGCCACTGGTTCTTCACCTTCTGCAGATGCAGATGCCACTGGCTCTTCAGGTTCTGCAGATGCCACTGGTTCTTCATGTTCTGCAGATGCCACTGGTTCTTCATGTTCTGCAGATGCCACTGGTTCTTCATGTTCTGCAGATGTAGATGCCACTGGCTCTTCACGTTCTGTAGATGTAGATGCCACTGGTTCTTCACGTTCTGCAGATGTAGATGCCACTGGTTCTTCACGTTCTGCAGATGTAGATGCCACTGGTTCTTCACGTTCTGCAGATGTAGATGCCACTGGCTCTTCACGTTCTGTAGATGTAGATGCCACTGGTTCTTCACGTTCTGCAGATGTAGATGCCACTGGTTCTTCACGTTCTGCAGATGTAGATGCCACTGGCTCTTCACGTTCTGCAGATGTAGATGCCACTGGCTCTTCACGTTCTGTAGATGTAGATGCCACTGGTTCTTCACGTTCTGCAGATGTAGATGCCACAACCGCCCTTCTATTGCGCGGCAGTTGAACTTCGTATCTCTGAAAGTTCGCAAGTCGAGTGTTCGTGAGCAGAGGAGTCCCTGCACTATGATCACAGTAGTGATCATAACAATAATAAGCAGCGCCCGGCAGCAGTTACCGAGGTCACATGAAGCTGTTGACATAAAAAATAAACATTTACCCTATTGATAAATTGGTTTTTTACCCTTCTATCTGGCAACAAAACTGACACCTTTTTACAAGGGGTCATGTTTGCATAGACCGCAATACCTGCAGTCATAATGCAAACAAAAGAACACAACTCTGATAATGTTCTTTTGTTTGTATTATGATTGCAGGTATTGCGGTCTATGCAAACATGACTCCTTGTAAAAAGGTATCAGTTTTGTTGCCAGATAGAAGGGTAAAAAACCAATTATCATATTTTTACTGGCAAATGAGGTTCCCATAGTGTAGATTTACCCTATTGCCCCCCATCAATCGTCCCTATGCCGGTGTCAGTAACGGGGCACACGTTTGACCATACTTCACCACGCCGGTCAGTGTGGGTTGGTGAAGGGCGGCAGCCCAGGACCAAGATTCGGACATCACCCGCCACTGACGTTAAGCCGGGAATCGAAGTTGATTTGCCGGGTTCTTAGCGCGGCGCGCTAACCGCAGCGCCGCCGCTCCCCACAGCGAACCAACAGACATTCATTCTCACGCAAGCGGCAACAGCAGCAGCAGCAGGAACATCCGATACAAAATCCACAGCAGAGACAGGAACATCTGATAAAGGATCCAGAAAAGGAGGAACACCTGATAAAGGATCCACAACAGCAGGAACATTCGATTCAGGATCCACTGCAGAAGGAACATCCGATCCGATTCAGGAACCACAGCCGCGACAGCAGTAGTCTTCGTTACAGCAGAGGTGGTAACCGCAGGAACGCGACAAAACTCGGCGCGCGAACAAAAAAGAAAATAATGCACGGGCAAAACATGACTTTAAACCCCCCGCCAAACCTCCTACGCATTTCACAAGTAGTACTAATCGCATATCTGCATTTCCCATAAATATGCTAACATTCCTCTTGCTATGCAAATTCTTTTGTCAAGGCACTCTTCCCCCCTCCATCCTAGCTTAAATAGTCGCTCCAAGCCTGGTGGTGTTTCATTCAGACTCTGTCTTCTCGACAGACCTGTTCTTCACCTGAGGACGGCTGCTTGCGTTGTGGCCGAAACGTCGTGAGAATTGTATTTTATGTTTTATTTTTATTATTTATTATTTCCATTCTACGTGACTTTACCGAAAGAACCAAGAAGAAAAAAAGAAACTGCTCCCCGAGGTGAGAAACTGAATACGACCGCCGGGAGCGCCGCTCCATCTCGCTCGCCATTCAACTCCAGTCACCAAACTTCTTCTCACTTTCGCTCACCTTGGCGGAACAACGACGGCCACCGCCCCCCCACCCCAACCCCCGCGCCGTGCCGCGCGTGAGAACGCGGCTATTCGGGGCGTGACCGGGGAGTGGAATTTTTGTCATTGAGGCGAACGCAGCGGCGAGGTCACAGCGGGCGCGACACCCTGACCCCCGACCCCCCCCCAACGCCGAGGGGTTATCGCAAACAGGGGGGGTACAGGGGGCAGCATCACATCCTCACTACCCGGGTGACAAAGACCCCCCATATAGCCTTAATAGACTGTAGGGGCAAGTGCTGTTAGCGAGCAGCTACGAAGGCCGGCACGGCACACGAGGGGGTGGGTGGCCAGCACCACGCCCGACCGCCTTTGGCTCCCCAGTGGCGATGTTTACACACCGCACCAGGTACTCATTTGAGGCTGAGTCGACCTAGGGGAGGCCCGGGACCGATTCAGATAATCGGCCGTGAGCGGGAATCGAACTCGAGCGGACACACACACACAAAGATCTCCCGTACAGTCTCTAACACAGTGGTTCTTAACATTTACTGCAAGACTCGCGGCCCTTTGGTTCTGAATCGTATAAAAAAACAACGTATAAATACTTCGATGTAAAGCTTTCGTGACTGCAGGGATTCATCTTCTTGGTTCTTTCGGTAAAGTCGTCACGTAGAAGGGAAACAATAAAATAATAAAAATAAAACATAATAAAATAATTCTCACGACGTTTCGGCCACAACGCAAGCAGCCGTCCTCAGGTGAAGAACAGGTCTGTCGAGAAGACTGACCTGTTCTTGCTTGGTGATGTTCATTCAGACGCTGTCTTTCCGACAGCCCTGTTTCTTCACCTGAGGACGGCTGCTTGCGTTGTGGCCGAAACGTCGTGAGAATTATTTTATCATGTTTCATTTTATTACTTTATTATTTCCATTCTACGTGGCTTTACCGAAAGAACCAAAAAGAAGATAAAAACAACGCATGTTAACAAATACAGGGTGCTTCAGAAAAATGTTAACGCTTCAGAGAATTCGCAACAACGCCACGAGAAAAGTGCTGCCTCCGGGCCTCTGGAGACCACCTGGAGAAGATTCCACGCACGTGTTGACAATGCTGGCGAACAAGTGGAGGGGACTCTTTGACGTTTTGAAGCTGCATTTGTTATCATGTTACAGTGTATTATCCGTTCTTTTTCCGTGAAAAACGATAGCGTTACTATTGTTCCGAAGCACCCTGTGCACCGGTTTGATGAAACAAAGTAGAAGTCACGTGCCCCTTGCTTCATTTGTGTTTTCGATGATTTACTTAAAAAAAAAAAAATCTGCCCCACGTCTCTCGAGCACCCCCAGCTGGTGCGTGCACTCCCAGGTCAAGAACCGACAAAGGCCACGAAGGCCGGCACGCCACAAGAGGGTGTTGGGGTGGCCGGCACCGGGCCGCCGAGTTCGGAGCGTGGCGGCGCAAACCGCTGCACCGCCGCTCCCCCCCCCTTCCCCGCACACACGGACACGCGTACGCTCACTCGCACATACGCAACCGCAGGATTCCTGGCGTCGGATGCTCGGCGTTTGCCGGTCCGCTCGGCGGCCTTTGATCGCTCACCTGATGGCAAACGCGAGCGGACAGGGCGAGGGGTGCCGTGGGGGGGGGGGGGGGCGGCTCGCCTGGGTTACCGGCCTCGGCATGTCGTTTGGCCGCACTTCTCCGCGCAGGGTCAGTGTGCAGGTGGGTGGGTTGGTGGAGGCGGGGGGGGGGGGGTTCAGCCGGGACCGGTTCAAATGCCACTCGCCACTGATGTTAGTCGTGGACGGCCGTGCCAATTGGGAGGGTGGGGGGGACTGTAGCGATGACCAAATTGTCTCTGCGGAGGTTGTTTGGCCACCCAATCTCTGCTGTCCATCAACATGCCAGCACTCACTCTTGGTCCCGCACCCCCCCCCCCCCCCGAGCCTTGGTTACTCGGTGCCAGCGGTAGGCGCTGCCCAACCAACCGCCCCCCAAGGCTCACAGGCTACCCATGTCCCCGTGTCGACGGATCAGCTTTGTCGCTGCCCAGTGATTTCCGTGAACACGCACGAGCCACCGCCGCTGCTACGCCGGCGCTTCCCGGCGCTTCCCGACGCTTCCCGACGCTTCGCGGCGCTTCCCGGCGCGGCCTTCGTCACATCACAAGGCCCCCCCCCCGCGCGCGTGGAGCTCAGGGGCCCACCCCTCCCCCCTCTTCCTCCCCGCCCCCCCCCCCCCCGGCCATCGATTCCACACCCTCCTCCGCCTCCTCGTGTCGGATTATGTCAGTCCCTAAGCTCCCCTTAGCCATTAGAGCGCGGCCTCCTCCTCCTCCACCACCACCACCACCACCACCACCCTCCCCTCCTCCCTTCCTGCCATCCATGTTCATTACCAAAACAAGGGCACAATCAAAGCGCACGGGTAAACACAGCTGGTTCACATAGCCGGGCCCTTCGACGTACCCCTCCCCTCCCTCCCTCTCCGCGCAATTTTTTTCCCAATTTTTTTTTTTTCAGGAATGAAAAAAAAAGAATCGCGCACGGCCAGAGACCCCCAAAGAGGTTCCTGATGCCCCCCCCCCTCCAACCCGGCCCCCCCCATCGGTTCGGTTGCCAGTCGTCCTCCATTTGGACCAAATGTCTCCAAAGGTCTGGAATTCCTCTCCCCCCCCCTCCTCCGCCCCCGCCAGGGTCGCGCTGCCGATCCCCGAGACTCTAGGGGGGGTCACGGGAAGCAATTAAATCGTCAGCCACGGGTCAAGCGGCGCAGAAAGCACGGGAACTCCCCGCCAAATGAGCCGTGAACAGCGGCTGAATAGGAGCCGTGCCACGCAGGGACACGCGCACAGGCACACACAGACACGCAAACACACGCACAAAGTCCGCCGCCCATAGCCTCGACAAAACTCTTGGGTCAAGTGCCGCTGTGAGCTCACAGCGGCCACGGAGGCCGGCACAGCACACCAAGGGGGTCGGCGGATCGGCACCGCACCCCGGCCGCCGCCTTTGTCTCCGCAGTGGCGATGTTTGCACGGCGCGCAAGGCACCGATTCAAGGCTGCGTCGACCCAGCCGAGGCGTTAGAGCCGAGTTCGGATAATCGCCGCCGATGTCGGCGGTCCGTGAGCAGGAATCGAACTCGCGCCGTTAACTCCGCCGCTCCCCACACACGCCGGTCACGCACGCAGGCGTACGCACCCCGCACCGTGCCCCCCCCGCCCGGCTTTGGACCCACGTGCAGCGAATAAACACGGCTTATAATCCGCAGCGCGCCCGGATCGCTGCCGCCACCTTCAACTGGGATCAACCCGGCAGCAACTTTTCTCCGTCCGATGTCAAAACTCGTCGCTGCTCAAACGGGCAGCGGTGTTCACTCTTACAACTTCTCATCACTCTCTCAACTGGCCCCCCACCCCCCCCTTACCTCCTCAGCAGCAGACCTAACCTGTGTACAAAGATCCCCCGTATAGCCTTAACAGACTGTTGGGGCAAGTGCTGTTAGCGAGCAGCACCAAAACTGAAGGGCGGCACTGTGGCACACGAGAGAGTGGGTGGGTGGCCATCACCACGCCCGGCCGTTTTTGTCTCCCCCAGTGGCTTAACACACTCATCTGAGGCCGAGTCGACCTAGGGGAAGCCCAGGACCGGTTCAGAAAACTGTCACTGGTGTTGGCCGTGAGCGGCAATCGAACTCGGGTCGCCGAGTTCGACGCGCAAACTGCTACACTACCACTCAATCACTCAATACACACTCACTCACAAACACAGTGACAAACGCACTCACTCACACACTCACTCACACACTCACCCACACACTCACCCACACACACACTCAATCACTCAATACACACACTCACCCACACACTCACTCACACACTCACCCACACCCTCACCCACACACTCACCCACACACACACTCAATCACTCAATACACACACTCACCCACACACACACTCAATCACTCAATACACACACACTCACCCACACACTCACTCACACACTCACCCACACACACACTCACTCAATCACACACACAATCACCCACACACTCACCCACACACTCACACACTCAATCACTCAATACACACACTCACCCACACACTCACTCACACACTCACCCACACACTCACCCACACACTCAATCACACACTCACCCACACACTCAATCACACACTCACTCACACACTCACTCACACACTCACCCACACACTCACTCACACACTCACCCACACACTCACTCACACAATCACCCACACACACACTCAATCACACACTCACCCACACACTCAATCACACACTCACTCACACACTCACTCACACACTCACCCACACACTCACCCACACACTCAATCACACACTCGCTCACACACTCATTCACACACTCACTCACACACTCAATCACACACTCATCACACACTCAATCACACACTCGCTCACACACACAGTGACAAACGCACTCACTCACACACTCACCCACACACTCACTCACTCACCCACTCACCCACACACTCACCCACACACTCAATCACACTCACCCACTCACCCACACACACAGTGACAAACGCACTCACTCACACACTCACACACTCATCACGTAGTCTCCCCCCACCCCGTCCTCCCCCCGCAACCCCCTCAACGCTGAGTCACGATTCGATTCAAAAATCAATAACTTTCGTTCCGTCTGTACCATGCGAGTCGTGAATAACGCATCTCTCGTTGGTCCTGTCCGTCTTGCACCACGACGAGCAGAACCAATCGATCATTCTAATCGCTGCATCATCACTCGCAGCAACAGGAATAAACGTGCACACGACAACAACGACAGCAGCCGCCATTCGCCACTCAAGTGGCGTTGACGTCAACACGGCGCTTGTGCCAGGCCGGGTGCACTCTGCCAGTTGCGTACCCGCACGCACGCACACACACACACACCCACGGATGCACACACACACAAAGACCCCCCCGTGTAGCCTCGACAGACTGCTGGGGCAAGTGCTGTTAGCGAGTAGCACCTATGAAGGCCGGCACTGTGGCACACGAGGGGGTGGGTGGCCAGCACCACGCCCGGCCGCCTTTGTCTCCCCGGCGGCGATTCTCACACACCGCACAAGGTACTCATATGAGGCCGAGTCGACCTAGGAGAGGCCCAGGACCGGCTCAAATAATCGTCGCTGGGGTTGGCCTCGAGCGGGAACCGAACTCGGGTCGCCGGGTCCGTGGCGCGGCGTAGCGCTAACCGCCGTGCCACCGCTCCACACAAACATACGCGCACACACGAACACCCACGCACGAACACGCACGCACGCATGCACGCACAAACACGCACGTACGCACGCGGGTGCTTTCACTAATTCCACTCTGGGGTTCCATGCAAACGGGCGTCTCAACTCTGGAGCGCGGAGCCAAAGTGATCATCAAACAGCGATTATTCATTCCTGTTGGCCTGGGGCCGAATACGCGCAACATTCACCCACGGCAAGCCGGCCACATCGCGCCCCCCACCCCCCACCCCCCACCCCGACGACCATAAATTACCCCCCTCTCCTCGCCCACTCATAATCATCATTTGAGCATATTTGAAACGGGCGCTATCGCTCCGATAGCTCAGGGCGAGCATCAGGAAAGATCTGTTTCTAGACACAGCCCCTGGTAGATTCTTAGTCGGAGCGAGGGGGGGGGGGGATTGCTGTGTGGTCTCGCCTAGGGGGCACCCCCAGTGGCAGCTGTCTCAGTGTGCACTACAAGGCCACCGTCAAGCAGGGAAGACGCTGCCCGCTGCTGTTTCACAAGGCACGGCCTGCCGTTAACTGGCTACCCATCTTTCGATTTAAAGCTTTCGTGACTGCAGGGATTCATCTTCTTGGTTCTTTCGGTAAAGTCACGTAGAAGGGAAGTAATAAAATAATAAAAATTAAAATAATAAAAAATAATTCTCACGACGTTTCGGCCACAACGCAAGCAGCTGTCCTCACGTCGTGAGAATTATTTTATGATGTTCTATTTTTATTATTTTATTATTTCCCTTCTACGTGACTTTACCGAAAGAACCAAGAAGATGGCTACCCATCGCCAGCAGGGTCACATACAAGATCGCCTGCCTCTGCCACCGCGCCTTCCCATTGGCCTGCCCGCCGTACCTTTCTTCATTATTGACAACTTGCAGCTCGGCACACGGCAGATGCCTGCGCAGCTCGACTCACGACCTCCTCTTGATGCCAAGATCCAGGATGGTCACGTCTATGCGCCGCTTCTCGGTGGCAGCCCCAACAGTCTTGAACGCTGTCACCCCTCTGCACATTCGTAGCCATCACCTCAATCGCCTCCTTCAAGAGACACTTAAAAACTCACCTCTACAATCATGCTTTCGAGCAACTCTGAGCTTGCCTCCGCGCCTCTGAGTTGCGGCCGTTACGTCCGTAAATTTGCGCGCGTTACAAATTGCATTGTTATTATTAAGGGAGATGGGGGGGGGGGGGCAGCAATGGCTGTGACGTCACCACCACGGCACTTGTGCCAGGCCTAGGGGACCCCTTTGGGGGCCACCTGAGGTGTGGAAAGGCTCGCTGCTGACAGGTCGCGGGATAGACCCAGGGGCCCATGGGCTGAGTCCCTGAAACGACTGGCAGATGCACCTCCCTGTGCTCGCCACTGTCCCACCTGTCCCACCTGTGCCAACTCGCTGTGTTTAGCCACCTGGGCGGGCTCCTCCTAATTGTTGTGAGCATCGCCCCTCAGCTTTCAACTGCCCACAGAGGCCGATCTTGACACCGCTGGCACCGGTCATCGGCAAGTCCACTCAGCTCCACATCTTCCTGTACCGCATCAACTCCATCTCTTCTCCAGCCCGTGCCGCACCCATTTAAACCCCCTCTATCCGGCCAAACAGAAGATGTTTGGGGGCTTGCGGTGGACTGTGCAAGCGGGCTACATGATCCAGCCAACGCAGCCTCGCCCGCCGGAGGAGCTCACCGATGGGACATGATCGGATCTTTCAATGATCACGTCAGCTCCTCGCACAATTCAGCCTGGTTAAACACGGGATGGATCGTTGGGCAGTCTGACCTGAAATGTTTCAAACTGCCGCAGGCGGTCCCTTCAAACGGCTTCACATTTTGTAAGCAGGCATAGGGGAGGGCACAATCACGGCCGAGAAGATCCAGAGCTTTGTGTGGAGCGACAGACCAGGTAGCCGGTTCCTCCGCTGCCAAAACGGAATCGGTAATAAGCGCACTGCCCAGGTACGGGAATTTCTCCACGCTCCAAAACTGCTCCATCGCTCGCGAGGAGTGGACGGGTTTTGGACATTCGATGACCTAAAACACCCAGGCAGGTGCTTGGGTTATGTGGTGCTGGTTGGTAAGGCCCCATCTCTAAGTGGCACGCTCCAGGTTCAGCAGCAAAGCCTCCAACTCCTTCTCTGAGCGATTGGCAATCACCAGATAATCAGCATAGCAGCAGGGAGCCATCCCGTGACCGCACCCGGGCATCGATTAGCATCACATTATATCTGTACCAGATGGAAATTCCACCCGTATATCCAAGAAAAGGCTTCTCAAACAACACGGTCAAAAAAGATGTTAAATAGCGCAGGGGCCAGAGGACATCCCTGTCGCACCCCAAGGTCAACAGAAAACCGCTCTGAACTTCCGTCCGTTGCACAAGGGGCCTGCCGACCATCATGAAGGTCCTTAATGATTGAGCAGAGTCAGGGACCCCAAAAGCACGAAGAATAACTGAGGCATGACAGCCACCCACTGACACACACACACATCTACTCAAAACACTCTCCCACTAGAGCCACCCACTGGCACACACACACACAAGCTCCGACCCACTGACACACACACACCAACTGACACACACACCCACCAACTGACACACACACACACCCACCCACTGACACATACATACACACAATCCCCCACCCACTGACACACACACACTGACACCAACTGACACACACACCCACCAACTGACACACACACACACACAAGCTCCTACCCACTGACACACACACAAGCCCCCACCCACTGACACACACACACATACACCAACTGACACACAAACACACAAGCCCCCACCCACTGACACACACACACATACACCAACTGACACACATACACACAATCCCCCACCCACTGACACACACACACACATACACCAACTGACACACATACACACAATCCCCCACCCACTGACACACACACATACACCAACTGACACACATACACACAATCCCCCACCCACTGACACACACACATACACACTCACCAACTGACACACACACACACAATCCCCCACACACTGACACACACAAACACACAATCCCCCACCCACTGACACACACACATACACCAACTGACACACAAACACACAATCCCCCACCCACTGACACACACACATACACCAACTGACACACAAACACACAATCCCCCACCCACTGACACACACACATACACCAACTGACACACAAACACACAATCCCCCACCCACTGACACACACACATACACCAACTGACACACAAACACACAATCCCCCACCCACTGACACACACACATACACCAACTGAGACACACACACACACTCCCACCCACTGAGACACACACACAAGCCCCCACCCACTGACACACACTCCCACCCACTGACACACACACACACACCCACCCACACACACACACACTCCCACCCACTGAGACACACACACCCACCCACTGACACACACACACACACTCCCACCCACTGACACACACACACACACACGCACACAACAGCCACCCATCGCCTCGCAGCACGACTCAGATATTCGCGAACACGCGCTCAGCACCTGGCTCAACCTGACCGCGAAGGGGCCAGCGGCACCGCAAGAATGCGGCCTCCGGAGAGAGAGGGGGGGGGGAATAATTGAACAAAATAAAGGCAGGAGAGGGGAGGGGGGGGTGCTGTGAAGAGGAGGGGGACTACAAAAAATAAATAAACAAATCCCCTCCACCGCCCCCCCTTCCCCACCACCCTCCGCATCTCTCTCTCGGCTTGTGCGAGCGGTCGGACCTTGACTCCCGTTTGCGCATTCCTCGCAAGGTCCCCGGCTCTCGCCGCCGCCGCGCCGTCTCCGCCCCCTTGCCAGCGCGGCAAACGCCGGCACATCGATGTTTTTTTCGCGGTTGTCCTCAAGGTTGACGCGCGGCTTCCGCACGCGCACGAGATGACCGGGGGGAGGGCGGCCGCCCGGCCGGCTGGCCGGCCATCTCGGATTAGAAAACCGCGGGCCTTCTTGTGTAAAAAAAAAAATATATATATAAAAAGAGCGGACGCATAGCGTGTGTGGTTACACGGCTGCCCGACAGCACACCGTCGTTGGCAAAACTTCTGAAGTAGACTCCCACGTCAACCCCGGGCGGAGGTGGTGCGGGTTGGTTTGGCGGCGGCGGGGGGGGGGGTAGAGTAAACGATGACATTTAATCCCTGGAAATGTATGAATAAAAACGGTGGTCTTCGTTTTGACCGGGGAAAGCCAATCTCACCACGGACCGCACACGAAACCTTCCTCACACGTGCGCGGTGGCGACCGCCCGTCGCATATTCCGCCCCGAGCAATTCGCCCGTCGCATATTCGCTGGCTGACGATTTCAAATTTTGCTCCACTGCTCTCTGCTTCGCTGAACGTCGTTGGTTTTGTCATCTTGGTGACCCCCGCCCTGCCACCCCCCACCCCGGGGTCGCTCGTGCGGATTAAGACGCTCCTCCTGCTCTCTTCGCTCCGGTGAAGCCAAATCCAGCTTGAACCTCCGCCCCCCCCGGATATCAAAGATCTGCATCGGGATTGTCTGGCCAATTCGCCGTGGAAGTGCCGATCGAAACGGCGGGCACGCACGAACGCCGCACGGCGCCGGCTCGTGCGGTGTTCCGGCCGCGCCAAAACCAGGCTCGGGTGTTCCTGCTTAGCTCCCCGAGGTCTGACCGGATCGGGGGCAGTCGAGCGCCCGGCCCGTCGCGAGTAGTTACGCCGCTTCAACGAAGGAACGAACTAACGCGCGATTCCGCCGCACAGAGCCCCCGTGGTTCACCCTGTTTGCCTCGCATGCATCACCACCCCCTCCCCGACCCGTTTGAAGTTGAGAACAGATGTGAAGTGCTTGCTAAAACGTGGCGGATCACGGGTCGCGTGTATTCTGTCCGTGTGCGCGTGCGTGCTCCTCCTCCGTACGAGCGATCGCACGTTCCACGCTTTTCACCATTGTTCCACCATTCCACTGTTCTACCATTCCACCGTTGTTCCACCATTTCACGCATTCTATCGTTCCACCGTTCCACTGTTCCACCATTCCACGCGTTCCACCGTTGTTCCACCATTCCGCCGTTGTTACACCATTCCACCGTTGTACCACCGTTCCACCATTCCACCGTTCAGACCGTGCGGCACGGACGCCGGTTCGAAACGCGGGACGCGTCCGTTCGGAACAGCCGGTGCCCGTAGGCGTTTATTGGCAAGCCAAAATGCTCGCGCAGCTATTTATAGCAGCGCGTCGCGCACGACGTTTGGAAAAACCGCCGTGCCCCCCGGGCTGTTCGGAGCGGCTGTTCAGAGCGGGCTGGTTCGGAATAACCGCGCGCTCGCGCGCATCATCGAACCCCGATGTTCATCGCCCCGCGGGTCTGAACTTGCAGGTTGCATCGCGACAAATCACAACTTCGTGCCCTCTACCGCCCGACTCGCAGCGCAAACAAAGCGGAGGTGTCACCTGGACACGTGGGGACAATTTGATTTTATGCAGCAGCGGCGGCGGTGGCAGCAGCAGCAAGCCGGCGAGTTGTAAAAGAAACCAAAGATTCGCACATTTCTGTTCAGGCGATCGTAGCGGTTCTTCCTTCCATCAATCCGAGGTGCTGCCAACGACGGCGCTGCCCGGCGCACAGACGTCACCGGCTAACCCCAGCGGCTGAACCACGTCCCCCCACCAAAATACACCATCGTCAAGAGCAGTGGTGCTTAACCTGGGGTGCGTGATGCCCCTTGGCACAGATTTAGAAGGTAAAGCATCGAGATAGCGTCAATATAAATGTGTCGTGAAACCCGCCACCACCCGACACAGCCCAGTTAGTACGGTTAATGTCACGTAAACGGCACGTGACCAATTCGTCACTAGTACGGCACAGCGGTTGTGTGTTGGAGAGCCAAGCCACAACATTTACGTTCCGAGTTCGACGTTCCGCCAGTAATTACAACCGGTTAAAAAAATTAAAATTAATAAAAGTAAAATAAAATAAAAATCACGACGTTTCGGAGGCAACACAAGCTTCCGTCTTCAGGTGGAACCGTCACAGCACGATTGCTGTATCAAGTACAGCTATCGTGTATCAAGTACAGCAATCGTGCTGTGACGGTTCCACCTGAAGACGGAAGCTTGTGTTGCCTCCGAAACGTCGTGATTTTTATTGAATTTTTATTTTACTTTTATTAATTACATTATTTTACCTACGTGACTTTACCGAAAAAACCTAAGAATATGAATCCTTGCAGTCACGAAAGCTTCAAATCTAGAATTACGACCAGCTTCATCAGGCGGCCGCCACATTGCGTCGTCACACCCAGGCGGCTTTAACGACACATTCATTTACGCAATCCAACCCCAAAAAAGAACCTGCATTACGGGTGACATTGATCGCGAAAGCCCCCTACGTGTTACACCAAACCCGATGCAGTTATTAACATCGACTGAGAAACAAAGGGGCACAAGGCGTGCGCTAAAGGTTAAGAACCACTGGTCTAGACCTAACCCCCCCCCCCGCCCCCCTTTGCCTTCCCGTCCCACCCCCCCACCCCCCCCAAGGCCCGTTCCGCCCACGCCACAGGAACCCCGAGCGGCGGAGGCGGCGGGCTTAACGATCGGCTTTTGGCGACGAGGGCAAGCCAGCAGCTTAACAAGGCGCAGTCGTGGTCGTCGCAGCAGAGATTTCGCGAGCAACGTTGCCCGTGGCAGGGGGATCGGTCGCATCGATGTGAATGCCGTGCCGTTATTAGTACGGGGGGGAAGGGGGGGTTTGCGTAGCGTAAACGAAACGTGGCTAGCACAGCAAGCACACACCGGCTGGAGGGTAAACCCAGGAGAATTTCTCCACAACGCGATGATGATGATGCCAAGTTGTAATTGCCGGCGGAACGCCACGGCTACTCGAATTGCAAACGCGGTGGTGGTGGTGGGGGTGGTGGCGGTTTAACTCTCGGACACACGACGACCCGGTGCGGCGCTGCTCTGAACAAACGAATCGGCCACGTGTTGTTTACGCGACAGGTGGCCGTGTAGGTTGGCTGCAGGTTGAACGACGCACGTTCGTTATTTACGCGCTCCGACTCCAAACACCTCCATTGTCAACGGCAAGACGGTCTCGGTCAAACCGATGGCAACCCCCCCCATCACACCCCCACACCCCCGAGAGGCGACGGCGTCGCACGCATCACGGCACCACTCGCCGCGGCGCGCACACGTCAACCCTCGTCATCGTCGCACCGTCACCTCGGCGTTTCACACTCTCGCCTCGCAGGTGACGATGATGGTGATGATGATGGTGACGATGGTGGTGATGATAATGGCGATTGATAATGACGATGGTGGTGATGATGGTGATGATAATGATGATGATGGTGATAATGATGGTGATGATGACGGTGGTGATGATGATGGTGATGATGATGGTGATGATGATGGTAATGACGGTGATAATGATGGTGATGATGGTGATGATAATGATGGTGATGATGGTGATGATGATGGTGATGATGATGGTGATGATGATGGTGATGATGATGGTGATAATGATGGTGATGATGATGATGATGATAATGATGGTGATAATGATAGTGATGATGATGGTTATGATGATAATGATGGTGGTGATGATGGTGATAATGATGGTGATGATGGTGATAATAATGGTGATGATGATGATGATAATGATGATGATGGTTATGATGATGTACCCGCCTCACTACAGCCTTACGGGGGAGGCGAAGGCCGGCACGGCGCACATCAGGGTGACGAGGGGGGGCGGGGGGGGGGGGGTGGTGACAGGGGCGGGCACAGCGGACGGTCGCGGTTGAAGCAGCGGGGGGGGGGGGGGCAAAGACGAAGACCGCGAGTAGAAATAACAAAAAATAAACCGGAATCGATGCTTTCGCGTGCACGCGGGCGGTCCCTCCGAAGCCCCCCCCCCAACCCCCCCCCCACCCCCCACAACCCCCCCCCACCCCCGCGTGACCGTGCAGCAGCGCCGCCCGCAGAAACTATCCAAAGGTGAAGAAGTTGCGAACTCCGCTCGCTCAAATCACCACGCTCGACCACCCTCTCGCCCGCCCGCTCGCCCGGCCGCTGCCGCCGTGAAACGAAACAGGGAACTCGCCCCAATTACCGCGCACGCCTTCGCCCGCAAACACAAAAAACAACCCGCTCGGTTCCAACGACTGCAGCTTGCTGGGGAAGCGAGCGCAGCCGGCGGGGTTGACGCTTCATTAGGGGGAGGACGAGGGACGACGCACGGAGCCGGGTCGGCGCGACCTGCCCGAGCAAAAAACAGACGCATCGAGCAGTCCGAAAACCCAGCGCGCCGTGACGGAGGTGACGGTTTTGCCAATTTTTTTAGTTTTTTTTTTTTTTACGGCTTGCCGACCACGGAACGAGAGTGGGCAAAACTATTTTGTTGAATTTGGCGGGACTGGGAAAAAGTCGCGTAACAAAGAAGAGAAGAGGTGAGCCCCGTTATTTGCAGAACGGCGGGCGTCGCTGACGAGGAGGATGCCGACGCGTCGGTGGTCCCAGCGACTAACGAGCGCAACGTGGAAGGGAGCCGGAGAACAGCGGAGAAAACCCACCGGGGGCACACACACGCACACACGCATGCGCACACACACATACACACGCGTGCACACACACACACACATACACACACACAAACATACACACACAAAGATGCGTGCACACACACACGCGCACACACACAAACATACACACACACGCGTGCGCACACACACGCAAACACACACATACACACACACACACAAACATGCGTGCACACACACACAAACATACACACACAAACATACACACACGCGCACATACGCGTGCACGTGCACACACGCGTGCGCACACACACGCACACACAAACACACACACACCCGTGCACACACACACACACGCGTGCACACACACGCGCACACACACACGCGTGCACACACACACGCACACACAAACACACCCGTGCACACACACACACGCGCGCACACACGCGCACACACAAACATACACACACACCCGTGCACACACACACACGCACACACGCGTGCACACACACGCGCACACACAAACATACACACACACCCGTGCACACACACACGCACACACGCACGCACACACGCGCACACACAAACATACACACACACCCGTGCACACACACACACGCACACAAACACACACACACACCCGTGCACACACACACACGCGTGCACACACACACACGCTCAAACACGCGCACGCACGTACCACCCCAACAGATCCACACAGACAGATTCAAGGATCTCTACGTCGTGCCGTCTTCCAGCGGCGAGATCGCATCCCAAGTCTACAACGGCGAGGGGGGGAGGGTGGGGGTGGAATTCAATCAATTCCGAGGCTGATCAGGGCAACCGGGAGTCGGGGAAGGCGATCTGTCTGTTGGCCCGGCGGCCACGCGCATCGCGGGAGCGTCCCCGGTCGGGCCCCGTCGGCGGGGCAGCCGGAGGGGAGGGCCGGCCGTGTGCCGCTCCGGTCCCACCGCAGCCACCGCCGCGGTGAGCCTCATTGAGCCGGCGAGGGGCGGGGCACGCGCGCGGATGGGGATCACGGTTCGCACGCACACGTACACAAACATCCCCCTCCACCACGTGTAGCCTTAACAGACCGTTGGGGCAAGTGCTGTTAGTGAGCATCACCTACGAAGGCCGGCACTGTGGCACACGAGGGCGTGGGTGGACACAGAGCACCAGGAGCTCATTTAAGGTGTTGGCCGTGAGCGGGAGTCGAACTCTGCTCGCCGGTTCGCAGAGCATTACCCCCACACACAACAAAGAAAACAAAAGATCCACCGCATAGCCTCAACAGACTGTTGGGGCAAGTGCTGTTAGCGAGCACCTGTGAAGGCCAGAACGGCACACCACGCTCAGCCACCTTTGTCTCCCCCGGTGGCGATGTTTACCCACCACACCGGGTACTCATTTCAGGCTGAGTCGACCCAGGACCGGCTCAGATAATCGTCATCGGTGTCGGCCGTGAGCGGGGAATCGAACTGGGGTCGCCGGGTTCGCGGCGCAGCGTAGCGCTAACCGCCGCACCTCAGCAGCAACACACACGCACGGTGGTTAAAAAAAATGTTTTGTCTCCCCGACAGACCTGGTCTTCACCTGAGGACGGCTGCTTGCGTTGTGGCCGAAACGTCGTGAGAATTGTATTTTATTATGTTTTTTTTGATTACTTTATTATTTCCATTCTACGTGACTTTACCGAAAGAACCAAGAAGACACGCACGGCGCTTCTGCGGAAGAGGCAGCGTAGGCGCGACCGCGAGAATAACACCCACCACGGTAAGAACCACGTGGGGGGGGAGCGTGGGAGCAAGCCATGGGTGGGCGGAATTAATGCAGCGGGAAGGTCACATCCACCACAGAGAGTTCAAAAGCGCGGGGCTTGCAACCCGCCACGCGGCGGCGGTTACTGTCGGTGCCAGAGCCGGGCGGGAAGGCCCCAAGGAAAGCCGCCACCCCCCCCCTCCCCACCACCACCGGCAGTGCGAGATGACGGCGGGGGGGGGGGGGGGTCACTCGGAAAAGGATGTTGGAAGTCTCCTTCTGCGGGCCACTCACAAACACGGAGTTGGGGGAGGTTGCGTGCTGCGAGAGCTCCGAACGGACGAGGTCTCCACGCGAAACCCGACGGCACAAAAGCGTCAAACTGTGCGCATACGCGCGCACAAAGATCCCCCGTGTAGCCTGTAACAGACTGTTGGGGCAAGTGCTGTTAGCGAGCAGCACCGATGAAGGCCGGCACGTCACACGAGGGGGTGGGTGGCCAGCACCCCGCCCGGCCGCCTTTGTCTCCCCATTGGCAATGTTTACACATTGCACCAGGTACACACGCACACACACACACACACGTGCACACACGTACGCACGCGGCTTACCGCTCCGTGTGCTGGCGGTCCGTGTCGTGCAGTCGAGCGAGCCGCCCGGCGTGCTGCAGGCACTCGCGCAGGCCCCCCGCCTCCTGCTCGTGCTGCATGCCGCTCACGCCCAGAGCCAGCAACTGCACGCCGCGTGGGACACGTTCAAGAATTATTGTTGTTGTTGTTGTTCGCCGTCGAGCGGGAATCGAACTCGGGTCGCCGCCGGATTCCCGCGACGCCGCTCCAAAGACAAAGACCCCGCCGAGGCCGACGTGGCCAGCACCGCACAACACCATCATCATCATCATCACCATCACCACCATCACCACCACCATCATCACCATCTTCACCACCATCACCACCATCATCATCACCATCATCATCACCATCATCATCACCATCATCATCACCATCATCACCACCATCATCACCACCATCATCACCTTCACCACCACCATCATCATCACCACCACCATCATCACCACCACCATCATCATCACCACCATCATCATCATCATCACCACCACCACCATCATCATCATCACCACCACCATCATCACCATCACCATCATCACCATCACCACCACCATCATCATCATCACCACCACCATCATCACCATCATCATCATCACCACCACCATCATCACCATCACCATCATCCCGGCGGCAAACCGGGGTACTCGTTTTGAGGACGGGGCCCCCCGTTGCCGAATCGAGCGACGGGGGCAGCGCGGCGAGCCGACGGCCCAAGTGAAGCCGCCGCCCCCCCACCCCCCCCCCCCGTGGTGCGTCTCTCCCACCTGCGAGAGGGCGACGTCGTGCCCGTCCGAGGGCAGCACGGCCTCCGCGACCCGCGCCCTGAGCCGCTCCGTGTTGTCCTTGAGCCGCGTCTCCACGGCGCGCCGCCGCTCCTCCATGTGCTCCCGCCGTGCGCGAGCCGCCGCCGTGCACCGCTCCAGCCGGCCCGTCGCCTGCGGGCACGCGACGACGCCAACAACGACAGGTCAAAACCCCGAGGGGGCGGCCCTTTAACGGGACGGCGGGCGCCCACCAAGGCCGGCACGCGGTGGCACGCGGTGGCACACGGTGGCACACGGTGGCACGCGGTGAGCGGCACGCCGACCCACTGCTCGCTCGCACCGCCGTTTTGAAAGACGTCGGGCCGCTCGTCTGCGGAGGTTCGCAGGTTTCCGGGACCCCCCACGGCGGCCGCCCTGGCAAAACACCGCCGGCGCGGTGGCCGCCCGCGTCGCGGCGAACGTGAAAGGCCTCTCCCCCCGGCGAGGCCGCTGGAACGGGAGCGTGCGTCGGCGCGCGCCGGCGGTGCACGGAACCCAACGAGCGAAATCGCCCGCGGGCCGCCCGGCTGGGGGGGGAAGCGATCGACCGTCGGCCCCCGCCCCGCCAACTACGAGACCGCTTGCAGGCTCTGCCCCGCCGTGCCGTCAACGTCTGGGGGCACCTCGCGACAACGAAGCCGACAGCAGTTGCCAATCGCCAAAGCCAGGGGTCGGGGGTCACCCACAATAACAAGAAGAGGCTTTAACTCGAAAACCAGTGGTTCTTAACACCTCAGAAGGGGGGCATCTCGCATACCCCCAGGTTAAGAACCACTGCGCTAAACGCTTTGTTCTGAATTGTGGGAGGGGAAAACCGGAGGACCCGGGGAAAAATCCACGCAAGCACGGGGAGAGACACATGCAAACTCGCTCCGTCTCTCTCCTCACCCTCTCTCCGTCTCTCTCCTCACTCTACGTGTATCTATCCTCAGTCTCTCTCCCTGTGTCTCTCCCTATTGCTCTCCTTTCTGTCCGTCTGTCTGTATCGATGTCCATCTGTAACTCTTTGCCTCCGTATCTGTCTCTCATCGATGTCTCTCCGCATCAATCTCCGCGTTCTATCGGTCTCCCTATCTTCTCGGCCCTCAAAAGTTCACCCACTACCCAATGGTATCCTGTTCCAATGTTTTCGAGTGGCATTTGTTCTCTCCGTGCAGAGCCCTGGGCGGTTTTCGAATCAGCTCAACAAAGAATGGACCGTGGGGGGCTGATGGCCCTAAATGCAATTTTAGTAATCGAAATTGTGTCGTCAAGCACCTCCACCAGCCGACGGAGCAAGACGAATCGACTGGCCACCTGGTGTACGCGCGTTGAACGCGCCAATTATTATTTGTCAAGGCTCGCACGCCTGCACTATTTCTAGTTTTATTTGACCAGCCAAGGCACCCACTGAGCTACGCAGCTCTTTTTCAGAGGCGACCTGGCCACAAGTGACAGCTCAACAAAAGCAATGTGGAGGGAAAAAAACTTCCACATGACCCGGAGAAAAATCCACCCGACCACGGGGAGAGAAAGAGAGAGAGACACGCCAGAGGTCGCAAACGGGTTTTGATTCCTTACCCGTACCCGGCCGCACCAGGGTCGCAAACGGATACCCGTACCCTACCCGATACCCGGCTACCCGTACCCGGCTGGGTACGGGTAGGGTACGGGTATCGGGTACCCGATTGCGACCTCTGGGATGAAGCCATGTTGCAGGCGCGGGTGGGTTGATTCTAGGAACTTGAATTGTGAGAAGAGACAAGACGTTGGGAAATGAGTGACAAACGGTGACTCACCAGTGACTCACGGCCTACCCGTACCCGGCCGCACCAGGGTCGCAAACGGGTACCTGTACCCGGCCGGGTACGGGTAGCCGGGTATCGGGTAGGGTACGGGTATCGGGTACCCGGTTGCGACCTCTGAAACACGCAGCCTCCAAATGTATAGCAGCAGGCGAGGTGGTTAACATCTCCCCGGCCGAGGGAACTCTCTACGCAAGCGCTTCTGCTTGGAGAGAGTCCAGCGGGGCGAGAGCGGAGGAAATTGCAGGGCAGCACCTGCACGCCTCCCCCCTGCGCCACGCAGCGGGGAGGAGGCGTCATCATTTTGCGCGTTACAACGTCGTTATTACGGCCGAACATATTAGCAGATCCGCTGGCAAGCGCCACAAGCCGCGGAGGGAGCATGCGCCGGTGCCCGGGCGAGTACACGGTCCACGACCCCCACCCCCCCAGCGTGTCACCTGGGGGGGGGGTGGGGGGGTGTGGGGGGCCCTGTGTTTAGGCAACAAGATCGTCTCTGCTCCCTCCCCTCCCCCCCCCCCCCCCGGACGCGGTTTCTCCCGGTGACTCTCCCCCTCGCTCGGCCAACGGCAAAACAAAAAAATTAACCCGTAAAAACAAAGTTTTTGACTATAAATCCTTTATACGCGTGGCATCGGTTTTATTTTATTATTCATTTCTGTTTTTCTTGAGTAAGAGTTTCATTTTCATCACATTGGTATTTTAAATTAAATATGAAATTCTTTTTTTCCTAAAAAGTGGAAAATTTTGGAGAAAAAATTTTTCACGAAAAGAAATTGTCTCGCACAACGAGTCTGTGTGCAAAATGTCAGCTCGATTGGATCACGGGAAGTGGGTTAAAAAACGACCGAAAGATTTGCACGGTCGTAAGCGCGCAAGCAAGCAAGCAAGCGAACTTAATATAAAGGATTTAAAAACAAGCGTCTCCTTAACGAGCGAGGAATTGGACGAAACGTCCCCGGCGCTAGCAGCAGCAGCTTCCTCATCAAGACTTTAGAGACCGGGCGCCGCTCTGCCGGGATTGACAGGAGGTAAAAGAGGGGATTGGTGGTGGAGGTGGGGGCAAAAGGCCTTGCGCTATTTGCACGCTCACTCGTTCGCATCACTGCTCGCGAAAGCGGCCTCCCCGCGCTGGAGCGCTCGCTCGGCCGCCCGCATCCCCTCTGGATCGTAGTTGGCCTACTCTTCCACGCTGGTCAGTTGGCTTGGACAACGTGCGTTCACCCACATTTTGTTTTAACCCCTACCCCCCCCGCACCTCCGATTATCACGGATGGCTACGTGCGGCAGTGCGAAAGAAGTTCAACGAAGTTTAGTTTAAATTTCGATGTAAAGCTTTCGTGACTGCAGGGATTCATCTTCTTGGTTCTTTCGGTAAAGTCACGTAGAATGGAAGTAATAAAATAATAAAATAAAACATAATAAAATACAATTCTCACGACGTTTCGGCCACAACGCAAGCGGCCGTCCTTCAGGTGAAGAACAGGTCTGTCGAGAAGACAGCATCTGAATACAGACCTGTTCTTCACCTGAGGACGGCTGCTTGCGTTGTGGCTGAAACGTCGTGAGAATTGTATTTTATTATGTTTTATTTTTGTTATTTTATTATTTCCCTTCTACGTGACTTCTCCCGCACCTCCGATTATCACGGTTGGCTACGTGCGGCGGCGCGAAAAAAGTTCCAACACGTACGTACATACGCACAACCCACCGCCACCCGACATGCTGATCGTCTAACCGATGGATTGCACGGTGGGGGGTGCGGTAACGGTAGCGGTAGCGAGTGGCCCCCTCAAGGAGGTGGGGAGAGGTGGGGGGGGCCTTGCGAGTGGCCTCCTCAAGGAGGTGTGTTGGGAGGGGGGGGGGGCCTTGCGAGCGTGCCGACCGCTGCAGCAAACAGCAGCAGCAGCGTCGTCCCGGTGAGAATGGGGAGAGAGGGGGGTGTTAAACAAATGGCATCGTTGTTAATTTGAGGGTTAGCGTCTTGAGTGAGCGTGGGTTGGTGGGTGGGGTGGGGGGGGGGCGGCCGCACGCTCCGGCCCATCTGGCCGGCACCGGCAGAACACGTCCCGCGAGCAGCGGCGCTGGCCGCCCGTGGCTACCAAGCCGATGCCGTTATTTACGTCCAATATAGATTTTTTAATTAGGGAGCTGTTCTACCCGGAGGGGGGGGGGGGCAGCGAGCGGTGCGAGGAGAGCCGGCGCTGCCGATGGGGCCGGAGATCCGTGACGGATCGCTGCAATAACCGCGGCGTGGAGGGGAAGGGGGGGGGCGCAGAGATCCTGGCACCGGCGTTAATTTCCTTAACGAGAATGGCGTCGGACAAATTCGTCAACCGAGCCGGCTTGCTTTTTTTATTTTCATTTATTTATTTATTCTCTCCCTCCCTCTCTCCCTCTCCAACCGAGCCGTCGGGCGGTGGGGTACGGCCCGGCGGGTTTTGTTTTATTATTATTTAATATTATTATTTTACATCATCATCATCAGCATCATCAGCATCACCATTATTACTTTCATTCATGCGCTTGAGCGAGAAGCGGCAAAAGTGCGCGCTACTTGCAGGGCGGCTGGCGGTGTGGGGAGGGTGGGGGGCCTTGCGAGTGGCCCCCTCAAGGAGGTGTGGGGAGGGGGGCCTTGCGAGTGGCCCCCTCAAGGAGGTGTGTTGGGAGGGGGGGCTTGCGAGTGGCCCCCTCAAGGAGGTGTGTTGGGAGGGGGGCCTTGCGAGTGGCCCCCTCAAGGAGGTGTGTTGGGAGGGGGGGCTTGCGAGTGGCCCCCTCAAGGAGGTGTGGGGAGGGGGGCCTTGCGAGTGGCCCCCTCAAGGAGGTGTGTTGGGTGGGGGGGCTTGCGAGTGGCCCCCTCAAGGAGGTGTGTTGGGAGGGGGGCCTTGCGAGTGGCCCCCTCAAGGAGGTGTGTTGGGAGGGGGGGCTTGCGAGTGGCCCCCTCAAGGAGGTGTGGGGAGGGGGGCCTTGCGAGTGGCCCCCTCAAGGAGGTGTGTTGGGAGGGGGGCCTTGCGAGTGGCCCCCTCAAGGAGGTGTGTTGGGAGGGGGGGCCTTGCGAGTGGCCCCCTCAAGGAGGTGTGTTGGGAGGGGGGGCTTGCGAGTGGCCCCCTCAAGGAGGTGTGGGGAGGGGGGCCTTGCGAGTGGCCCCCTCAAGGTGTGGAGAGAGGGGGGGGGGCCTTGCGAGTGGCTCCCTCAAGGAGGTGTGTTGGGAGGGAGGGGGGGGCCTTGCGAGTGGCTCCCTCAAGGAGGTGTGGGGAGGGGGGGCCTTGCGAGTGGCCCCCTCAAGGAGGTGTGGAGAGGGGGGGGCCTTGCGAGTGGCCCCCCTCAAGGAGGTGTGGGGAGGGGGGGGGGGGCTTGCGAGTGGCCCCCTCAAGGAGGTGTGGGGAGGGGGGGGGGGGCTTGCGAGTGGCCCCCTCAAGGAGGTGTGGAGAGGGGGGGGGCCTTGCGAGTGGCCCCCTCAAGGAGGTGTGGGGAGGGGGGGGGGCTTGCGAGTGGCCCCCTCAAGGAGGTGTGGGGAGGGGGGGGGGCTTGCGAGTGGCCCCCTCGAGGAGGTGTGGGGAGGGAGGGGGGGGCCTTGCGAGTGGCCCCCCTCAAGGAGGTGTGTGGAGGGGGGGGGGCTTTGCGAGTGGCCCCCTTAAGGAGGTGTGGGGAGGGGGGGGGGGCCTTGCGAGTGGCCCCCTCAAGGAGGTGTGTGGAGGGGGGGGGGCCTTGCGAGTGGCCCCCTCAAGGAGGTGTGGGGAGGGAGGGGGGGGGGGGCCTTGCGAGTGGCTCCCTCAAGGAGGTGTGGGGAGGGAGGGGGGGGGGGGGCCTTGCGAGTGGCTCCCTCAAGGAGGTGTGGGGAGGGGGGGGGCCTTGCGAGTGGCTCCCTCAAGGAGGTGTGTGGAGAGGGGGGGGCCTTGCGAGTGGCCCCCTCAAGGAGGTGTGTGGGGAGGGAGGGGGGGGGCATTGCGAGTGGCCCCCTCAAGGAGGCGCGGCAACGAGGTGAGGGGGAGAGATCTCCTGCCGCCCGCTTCATTTCATTTCTTTTTCATCTCACAAACTCCACTACCAAGCAGCAGCAGAAGAGACGGGGGGGGTCGGAGAAAAACTCAGCAAATGAATATTTTTTGAAGTGGGGAGGGGGGGAGCTCCCGCATTATTTAATTATTTCTACCCCCTCCGCTCGCCCCCCCCCACCAATCACCCCACCCCTGCCCACCCACCACCACCACCGCCGCCAACTCCGCGTCTCTGCAGTCGGGCAGCGAGCAGCCAGGCACGTGGCGGCGGGTGCCACAAGGGTGGGGGAGGGGGGCGATGGTAGTGGGGGGGGGAGTGGGGGGGGTAGTGGGGAGGGGGGCGGTGGTAGTGGGGGGGGGAGTGGGGGGGGTAGTGGGGAGGGGGGCGATGGGAGTGGGGGGGGAGTGGGGGGGGTAGTGAGGGGTGGGCGATGGGAGTGTGGGGGGGGGTGGGAACGATGGTAGTGGGGGGGGTAGTGGGGGGGTGGGCGACGGTAATGTTCGGGGGGGGGGGGGGGGACGGTGGTAGTGAGGGGGAAAAGGTGGTAGTGTGGGGGGGTGGGAACGATGGTAGTGGGGGGGGGGAGTGGGGGGGGGGGGTTGTGGGGGGGTGGGCGATGGTAGTGTGGGGGGGGGACGGTGGTAGTGGGGCGGGTGACGGTGGTAGTGGGGTGGGTGACGGTGGTAGTGTGGGGGGCAGAGTGGGTGGAGGGGAAAAGTGGTAGTGGGAGGTCGGGGGGCCAGAAAAGGGACATTCACATTCTGGGCCTTGCCAGACACCACCACCACCGCCACCACCACCAGCACCACCACCACCGCTTAAGAAAAACCAAGTTGCTTCCAAAAAAAGAAAACCCTCCTCCACAACTGGAAAGAGATGAATAACGACCCGTGCAGAGCACGGCACGACCTTTACGCGATTCCGCCCAAGACGCTTGCCAAGGCTCTGCAGGATTAAGAGGGGAGAAGGCCTCGGGAAATAATTCATCTTGCCGGATTGGACGCGCAAATGGAGAGGGACAGATGCACAAACTCAACACAGACACACACACACGACTCAGCGCAGATACACACACACACACAACTCAGCGCAGATACATACACACACACAACTCAGCGCAGATACATACACACAACTCAGCGCAGATACATACACACACACAACTCAGCGCAGATACACACACGACTCAGCACAGATACACACACACACGACTCAGCGCAGATACACACACACACACGACTCAGCGCAGATACATACATACACACGACTCAGCACAGATACACACACACACGACTCAGCGCAGATACACACACACACACGACTCAGCGCAGATACATACATACACACAACTCAGCGCAGATACACACACACACACGACTCAGCGCAGATACATACATACACACAACTCAGCGCAGATACACACACACACACGGACTCAGCGCAGATACATACATACACACAACTCAGCGCAGATACACACACGACTCAGCACAGATACACATACACACAACTCAGCGCAGATACACACACACACACGACTCAGCGCAGATACATACACACACACGACTCAGCGCAGATAACACACACACACGACTCAGCGCAGATACACACACACACGACTCAGCGCAGATACACACACACACGACTCAGCGCAGATACACACACACACGACTCAGCGCAGATACACACACACACGACTCAGCGCAGATACAACACACACACACGACTCAGCACAGATACACACACACACGACTCAGCGCAGATACATACACACACACACGACTCAGCGCAGATACATACATACACACGACTCAGCGCAGATACACACACACACACGACTCAGCGCAGATACACACACACACACAACTCAGCGCAGATACACACACACACCACACTCAGCGCAGATACATACATACACACAACTCAGCGCAGATACATACACACACACGACTCAGCGCAGATACACACACACACACACGACTCAGCGCAGATACATACACACACACACGACTCAGCGCAGATACATACATACACACAACTCAGCGCAGATACACACACGACTCAGCGCAGATACATACATACACACAACTCAGCGCAGATACACACACACACACGACTCAGCACAGATACACACACACACGACTCAGCGCAGATACACACACACACACGACTCAGCGCAGATACATACACACAACTCAGCGCAGATACACACACACACGACTCAGCGCAGATACATACACACAACTCAGCGCAGATACATACACACACACACGACTCAGCACAGATACACACACACACGACTCAGCGCAGATACATACACACACACACGACTCAGCACAGATACATACACATGACTCAGCGCAGATACACACACACACGACTCAGCGCAGATACACACACACACGACTCAGCACAGATACACACACACACGACTCAGCGCAGATACACACACACACGACTCAGCGCAGATACATACACACAACTCAGCGCAGATACATACATACACACAACTCAGCGCAGATACACACACGACTCAGCACAGATACACACACACACGACTCAGCGCAGATACACACACACACGACTCAGCGCAGATACATACACACACACGACTCAGCACAGATACACACACACACGACTCAGCACAGATACATACACACAACTCAGCGCAGATACACACACACACACGACTCAGCACAGATACACACACACACGACTCAGCGCAGATACACACACACACGACTCAGCGCAGATACATACACACAACTCAGCGCAGATACACACACGACTCAGCGCAGATACATACACACAACTCAGCGCAGATACACACACACACGACTCAGCGCAGATACATACACACAACTCAGCGCAGATACATACACACACGACTCAGCACAGATACACACACACACGACTCAGCGCAGATACATACACACACACACGACTCAGCACAGATACATACACATGACTCAGCGCAGATACATACACACAACTCAGCGCAGATACATACACACACACACGACTCAGCGCAGATACAAACACACACGACTCAGCGCAGATACATACACACAACTCAGCGCAGATACATACATACAACTCAGCACAGATACATACATACAACTCAGCACAGACACACACACACACGACTCAGCACAGATACATACACACGACTCAGCGCAGATACATACACACACACACGACTCAGCGCAGATACATACACACACACACACAACTCAGCGCAGATACAAACACACGACTCAGCGCAGATACAAACACACGACTCAGCGCAGATACATACACACAACTCAGCACAGATACATACATACAACTCAGCACAGACACACACACACACGACTCAGCACAGATACATACACACAACTCAGCACAGACACCACACACACACGACTCAGCGCAGATACATATATACAACTCAGCACAGACACACACACACGACTCAGCACAGATACATACACACGACTCAGCACAGACACACACACACACACGACTCAGCGCAGATACATACATACAACTCAGCACAGACACACACACACACGACTCAGCACAGATACACACACACGACTCAGCACAGATACATACATACAACTCAGCACAGACACACACACACACACGACTCAGCACAGATACATACACACGACTCAGCGCAGATACAAACACACACGACTCAGCGCAGATACATACACACAACTCAGCACAGATACATACATACAACTCAGCACAGACACACACACACACGACTCAGCACAGATACATACACACAACTCAGCACAGACACACACACACGACTCAGCGCAGATACATACATACAACTCATCACAGACACACACGACTCAGCACAGATACATACACACGACTCAGCACAGATACACACACACGACTCAGCACAGATACATACATACAACTCAGCACATATTCATATACACGACTCAGCGCAGATACATACACACGACTCAGCACAGATACATACACACGACTCAGCGCAGATACATACACACAACTCAGCACAGATACATACACACGACTCAGCGCAGATACATACACACGACCCAGCGCAGATACATACACACGACCCAGCACAGATACATACACACGACTCAGCGCAGATACATACACACGACCCAGCGCAGATACATACACACGACTCAGCACAGATACATACACACGACTCAGCGCAGATACATACATACGACTCAGCACAGATACACACACGGCTCAACACAGATACATACATACAATTCAGCACAGACACACACACACACGACTCAGCGCAGATACATACACACAACTCAGCGCAGATACATACATACAACTCAGCACAGACACACACACACGCGACTCAGCACAGATACACACACACGACTCAGCACAGATACATACATACAACTCAACACAGACACACACACACACACACGACTCAGCACAGATACATACACACGACTCAACAGTCGTTTGGGGCAAGTGCTGTGAGCAAGCAAGTATGAAGGCCGGCACGGCACGGTACACGCGGGGGGTGGGTGGCCGCCTTTGTCTCCCCAGTGGAGATATTTACACACCGCACCAGGTACTCATTTGAGGCAGAGTCAACCTAGGGGAGGCCCAGGACCGGTTCAGATAATCGTCACTGCTGTTGGTGGCGGCGAGCGGTAATTGAACTCGGGTCGCCGGGTCGGTAGCGCAGCGTGCTAAATCGCTCCCTACACACACACACAAGCGCGCGGCGATAAAATAGGTACCACTTTGTGCACGAGTCAACGGTGGCCGCCTTGTGGAACGACTCGCCCCCGTCATAGGAACGCAGGAAATTTCCACCACCGTCTCCCAGGCTGTTCACGTGTTCTCGTTGCCGGCATGGGCAGGAAACTGCTCGATGTGCGTGCCTGCCCAACCGTCCGTTTGCCGTCGGGGTGTCAACGACGCATCGACTTGTCGCGGCCGACGCGACGCACGCTTCGAAACCGCGGCCGCGAGCGAGAATCCCCATCGGTGCGACATGCGCCGACGGTACGCCTCGCGTTACATTCAAGGCGCGCGTTAACGAATGCACGGCAAACGAATGCACGGCAAACGAATGCACGGCAAACGAATGCACGGAAAATGAATGCACGGCAAACGAATGCACGGCAAACGACGCGACCAGGGCGGGCGGAACGCACGGCGGATAAATAAAACATAAGGGAGCAGAAACAAGCGAGGAGAGAGAGGGGGGGCGGTCCGAAAATTCAATCCACGAGACGAGAGGCGACGCGGCGAGAACGAGAGGCACCGACAGATGAAGGGACGGCGACAACGACGACGCAAAGGAGAAACGGCGCGGCGTAGGAGACGCTCATGAAACCACGGAGGGAGGGAGGGGGATGACAGGCGATTCAAGCGAGGCACGCGCAGTCCAAGTGAGACAGACAGACAGGACACGCACAAGACAGACGGACAGAGAAACAAGTACATTGTGTAACAACACAATTTGGAGGAACTAAGTAAATCTACCGATTCTCGAAACTAATCGTGACCCCCCCCCACCGCCCCCCCGGAGTCGTGACCATTTATCGCATCGCTGCAGCTGTGCTGGGTGGGCGTGCGGGGGGGGGGGGGGGTGAGGAGGAGTGGGGGGAGGAGGAGGGTGAGGAGGAGTGGAAGGAGGATGAGGTGGGAAGGAGGGAGGAGACGGAGTGAAGAGTAGGAGTGAGTGAGTGAGGAGGAGGAGGAGGATGAGGTGGGAAGGAGGGAGGAGACGGAGTGAAGAGTAAATGAGTGAGTGAGTGAGGAGGAGGAGGAGGTGGGAAGGAGGGAGGAGACGGAGTGAAGAGTCGGAGTGAGTGAGTGAGTAGTAGGAGGAGGAGGTGGGAAGAAGGGAGGAGACAGTGAAGAGTAAAGGAGTGAGTGAGTGAGTAGGAGGAGTGAGTGAGAGAGTGAGGAGTGAGTAGGAGTGAGTGAGTGAGTAGGAGGAGTGAGTAAGTAGGAGTGAGTGAGTGAAGAGTAGGAGTGAGTGAGTGAGTAGGAGTGAGTGAGTGAGTAGGAGGAGTGAGTGAGAGAGTGAGGAGTGAGTAGGAGTGAGTGAGTGAGTAGGAGGAGTGAGTGAGTAGGAGTGAGTGAGTGAAGAGTAGGAGTGAGTGAGTGAGTAGGAGTGAGTGAGTGAGTAGGAGGAGTGAGTGAGAGAGTGAGGAGTGAGTAGGAGTGAGTGAGTGAGTAGGAAGGAGGAGTGAGTGAGTAGGAGTGAGTGAGTGAGTAGGAGTGAGTGAGTGAGGAGGAGGAGACGGAGTGAAGAGTAGGAGTGAGTGAGTAGGAGGAGTGAGTGAGTAGTAGGAGTGAGTAGGAGTGAGTGAGTGAGTAGGAGAAACAGGACGCAAGAGACGTTCATAAAAGCGGAGGAGTGAGGAGGAGGTTGGGATCGAGCTGGCCGTGTCCACGCGGCCCCGGGAGACGCGGTGGGGGAGGAGGGGGGGGGGGGCGGCGGGGCCGCGTGGGCCTCTACGTGCGAGCAGCCGGGGTTAACGCCAGGCGACGCGGCGGCCCCGATGACGCACACTCGCCCGGCCCGCGGGGACCACCGCCTAAAGCCATTCCCATCGATCGGCCCGGCCGGAATTACGTCTCTGCTGCGAACACAGCGCCACGCGCTACCTAGCACCACCTAGCGCCACCTTGTGCCACCCACTACCACCCACTACCACCCACTACCACACAGCAGAGGTCGCAAACGGGTTTTGATTCCTTACCCGTACCAGTACCCGGCCGCACCAGGGTCACAAATGGTTACCCGTACCCGGCCGGGTACGGCTAGCCGTTCCCTACCCGTACCCGTACCCTACCCGAAATGAGTGAAAAACGGTGACTCACCAGTGACTCACGGCCTATCCGTACCCGTACCCGGCCGCACCAGGGTCGCAAACGGGTACCCGTACCCGGCCAGGTACGGGTAGCCGGGTATCGGGTAGGGTACGGGTATCGGGTACCCGGTTGCGACCTCTGCCACACAGTAGCGCCTTGCACCCCCCCGCACCCCAGCGCCACCACCGCACCTGACCACCCCGCGCCACTGGAGACAACAACCCAATGTGGCAGCACCCTCCTGAAAGAGAAACTCGGTGGCGTTTGCCCGGGGCACCAGCGCACGCACGCAGAGCTAAACGACAGCAACCCCGCAGACAGCTCGCGCGCGCGATCGCACGCAGGCAGAAGGGTCCTTCCCCACTTCGGCATGCGGCCTCCTCTTCTTCCGCACTTGCCAGGTGTGACTTCGACCAAGTGGGAGCAGCATCCCCCTACACTTGACCCCCGCCCGCCGCATGCGCGTCGTACAAAGCTGCCCATCGGCCAACCGTACCGCCGACCGGCTCGATGAGATCTCCCGGTGGCCTCCAGCGTGCCGGCCGTTGCACCGCTAAATGCTCACGTCACGTCGAGGCCTGGCGGAGCAACAAAAAATAAATCGTACGGGTCGGAGGGCAGAGGGGGGGGGGGAGAACGCCAACGAACGGAGCTCGCGTGTTCACGTTGGCGATCGCAGGAAAAGCCTCGCTGCCGAGTCTCAAAGAGGCTCTTTTCAGGAGGCTCCTGCCAAGGTTTGTCGCAGTAGGCGGACCGTGCTGCTGCTGCTGCTGCCGCTGCTGCTGGACTAATAGAGCCTGTGCCGCTATTCGCGAGAGGAGGCCAGTCCAAAGATCTGAGTACCTGGTGCGATGTATAAACATCGCCACTGGGGAGACAAAGGCGGTAGGGCGTGGTGCTGGCCACCCACCCCCTCGTGCGTCGTTGCCGGCCTCCATCGGTGCTCGCTAACAGCACTTGTCCCCAACAGTCTGTACAGGGCTATACGGGGGAACTTTGTCTTTGTTTGCTGGCTAGTCCAGCAAACTTCAAACGTGTAAATCACGAGCGAGGGGGAGGAGGAAGTGGGGGGCTTGTGGGGGGCACTTGGGGGTACGTATCAATATGCGATGCTCGCTCGCTCACTCGCCCGCTCTCGCACCAAGCCAGCGCGAGCGCTGCTAATGATACTGTTTAAACGGAGCTGCTCGGGCTCGGATTACAAAGCCGGCGCGCGCAATAAAAAGGCCGCCAAAAAATACCACTCATCCGAACAAAAAACGAGCGCGGATTAAAACCCTAAACCAAGCAGAGCTCCGGGGTTTGGTGACGGGCGCGCGGGTGGGGAGGGAGGGAGGGAGGAATGTTTAAGTGAGAAATCATCATTCACGCCGGCAGACGGTCGGCGAATAAAAAAAAAACGAGAGAGCGAGAGATGTGTGCCGGTGAGTCACCTACCCAGGGCTCCGCGCCGCAGCATTTGCTCAACGCATGCTAATACCGCCTGACCTTAAATGGAAAGTTTTCCTCGCCGGCGCGAGCGACGCCGTGAATGAGCGCAAAAAACTCGGCGGTCGAAAAAGTGAAACTCGCTCGTGCCGCAGAACGTACTGCGACGGGCACCGCGCGCGGCGACCCAAACCCGCGGAGACCCGTCCGTTCCGTGCGTGCGTCTGTCCGTCCGTGTGTCCGTCCGTGTGTCCGTGCGCACACTTTCCCCCAGGCGGCCGGGCAGGTTGGGACCCGTGCAAAAACGACCGCCGCTGTGTCACGTGCGTAGCGCGAAACGCGACGGCGCTGTAATGCACCGCGGGGGGCGGGCACGGGGAAGGCTCCCCCCCACCATCACCGCCCCCCCCCCACCACCGCCCCCACCCCCCCTGAGCGACACGATGGGACGCACGCGCTCTCTCGGTGTGCGGGCCGGCCGGGAAACGGCAGCTCTCGGGAGGTTCTCGCTCGCGAGGTTTTTAACGTCGGGGAGGTTTGGCGACAAAGCCCATCGATCGTCCCGGGGTCGGGGGTCAGTAAAAGCCGGGTTGTAGTTATACTCGCGCGTAAAAATTAAAATAAACGCCGTTCACAGATGGTTACCGACGTGCTCCGACTTAGCAACGATTGAAAAAAATCGCACTGTGCCGGGCACTACGAAAACGTTGCGCGGTTTGGACCTGTAGATTTGGAGTTTGCATCTCTCTCTCTCTCTCTTCTCTCTCTCTCTCCACAGTCGCGTGGATTTTCTCTTCTGGGTCCACCGGTGTCCCCTCCCCCTCACCCCCCCCCCCCCCCCCCCCCCCCGCCGAATGCAGAAACGTGCTCACTTCCAATGTTTGGCTGCCGTCACTTGCGACACGCCAGGTCGCTCCTGGCTCAGCGGGGCCTTCACACGTGGTAAAATACCACACACCACCGCCCCCCCACCACCCGATCACCGCCATGAGAATGGCGTGCTCACGGTGGAGAAGGGGTTACTCCCCGGATCTCCCTGGGCCCCGGGCGCCCTCCACCGGGCACACCGCAGAGGTCGCAAACGGATTTTGATTCCTTACCCGTACCCGTACCCGGCCGCACCAGGGTCGCAAACGGCTACCCGTACCCTACCCGATACCCGGCTACCCGATACCCGGCCGGGTACGGGTACCCGTTTGCGACCCTGGTGCGGCCGGGTACGGGTAAGGAATCAAAACCCGTTTGCGACCTCTGGCGGCGGGGCTTGCGTGGGTGAGCAAAGGGCGTGAGTCGAGATGTCGCCTTAGCGGCCACCCTCTTTTTTTCGTGATTTACCCGTTTGTTCAATCGAAACGTTTTTCTTGGGATAAATCCCCTTGGAGACGGGGGGAAGGTCTTCCTCTCTGGCGGGCGTCAGAGGTCGCAAACGGGTTTTGATTCCTTACCCGTACCTGTACCCGGCCGCACCAGGGTCGCAAATGGGTACCCGTACCCGGCCGGGTACGGGTACCCGTTCCCTACCCGTACCCTACCCGAAATGAGTGACAAACGGTTACTCACCAGTGACTCACGGCCTACCCGTACCCGGCCGCACCAGGGTCGCAAACGGCTACCCGTACCCGGCCGGGTACGGGTAGCCGGGTATCGGGTAGGGTACGGGTATCGGGTACCCGGTTGCGACCTCTGCGCTCCGCTCGCCACCTTGCCGAGACTTGGGGCCTAGCAAGCGGGGGGGATGATGCGAGCGTAAAGCCCACGGATCCACAGAGCACGCGTGCGCTTTGGCCCTCAATATATATAAAAAACAATCTATAACCACCGCTTCCCACCACCCCCGCCACCCCGATCACCGCCATGAGAATGGCGTGCTCACGGTGGAGAAGGGGTTACTCCCCGGATCTCCCTGGGCCCCGGGCGCCCTCCACCGGGCACACCGCAGAGGTCGCAAACGGGTTTTGATTCCTTACCCGTACCCGTACCCGGCCGCACCAGGGTCGCAAACGGCTACCCGTACCCTACCCGATACCCGGCTACCCGTACCCGGCCGGGTATCGGGTAGGGTACGGGTACCCGATTGCGACCTCTGGGATGAAGCCATGTTGCAGGCGCGGGTGGGTTGATTCTAGGAACTTGAAATGTGAGAAGAGTCAAGACGTTGGGAAATGAGTGACAAACGGTGACTCACCAGTGACTCACGGCCTACCCGTACCCGGCCGCACCAGGGTCGCAAACGGGTACCCGTACCCGGCCGGGTACGGGTAGCCGGGTATCGGGTAGGGTACAGATATCGGGTACCCGGTTGCGACCTCTGCGGGCTGCTCCCTCCACCGTCTGACATCTCCACGGCCTTGCGAAGACCTCCCGTCACACCCGCCGGGGGGGGCTCCACCCCTCTCCTTCCTGATGGCCGGCTGCTGAGCTGCGGGGACCGCCCCCTTTTCTCTTTCTCCGCCGGGGGGACGAGGGGGGGCGAGGGGGGGCGAGGGGGGGCGAGGGGGGGGGTTCCCTCGCTCGCCGATTCAGCCGCTATCCAGGCACCGGCTGTGGTTGGGTGACCTGTGGGCTTCTTCTCTGGCTGTGCGAAACTGAGCAACGGCGCCTTCGAGCACCGCGCCCAGTTTCTCTGCCATGCTGGTGCCTTGCCCCCCCGTCCCCCCAAACCCTCCATTGGGTTGCCCTCAAGGGTGGCGGCGGTGGGGGGCGTGGGCCTTCTTCTAATTCCACCACCGGCTCCGGGCCTGCCGAAAGTTGATGTGGGCACCGCCTCAACGCTCGCTCGATGTTCAACCACGTGCTGTGGCGGCGGCGTTGTTGTTGTCGCCGAAAACAACAACAACAACACCCGTTGCGGCTGCTAAAGGCGGGTGGTGGTGGTGGTTGGGGGAGAGAAACAAACCTCGGGCAGCACTGCTGGCTACGGCTCTAAGTCCCCCCGTTTGCGGCGCACGCCGACGTGCGCCAAGCTCGGGGCAAATCGCTCGGCCATCAAAAACCGCGGCGATCGTGGCCGCCCCGTCTGGCCCCGGTAGCAGCCGCGTCGTGGCCGTACCGAGGCCGTGATCTCGTCATGGAAGCTGTCGCCGGCACAGTAATAAGGAGGATATTCTAGATTTGAAGCTTTCGTGACTGCAAGGATTCATATTCTTGGGTTTTTTCGGTAAAGTCACGTAGGTAAAAAATTCAAATTAATAAAAGTAAAATAAAATAAAAATTCACGACGTTTCGGAGGCAACACAAGCTTCCGTCTTCAGGTGGAACCGTCACAGCCACGACAGCTGTATCAAGTAAATGAGAGATTACAAGAGCTACCACTCCGTATATATATAATGGTTGAAGAGGGGAAGGGATATTATCATTCAATTTTTTGTCTTCATTTAGCTTTTTTTTGCTGGAGCCGTGGAGGCCGGAGGCTCGCTCCGAGGCGGGCACGGCGGGCGCGGCGTGCGTGCGATCGGTAGCGCCGCGCGCCGCGCCGACGTGCGTCACGCCGAGCGGCCCTCCTGGGGGGTAGGGAGAGGCCCTCCCGAGGCACGCCGGATGCGTCATCGCCGGCGCATCTGCTCCGGGAAAGCCGACGATGGCGGTCGCTGACGGCGTCGCAGGCAGTAGACGCCGCCGCTGCCGCCGCGGTCCGGAACAGATCGGCAAGCGGCTCCTCGCTTCGCCAACTCGCTCGACCGGCACCGGCGAAAAGGGTGGTGAGGGATGGGGCGGTGAGGATGGGCGCAAGCGCGTTCAAAAAATACAGGAGCAGTTCACCGAGGTTGGCCTGTGGCGCAGGGTGTCACCACACCGCTGACGGTTACCACTCCACGCACGCACAAAACAACGTTCCCCCGTATAGCCTCCAACAGACTGTTGAGGCGGGCGCCATTAGCAAGCGCCTACACACACACACACGTATACAACCACAACGAGACGGAAATGCATACGCAGGCACGATAACAACCGCCATTCGCCAGCGAGCGGCGGCGGGGTCACCGCGGCGCTTGTGCCAGGCTGTGTGCACGTTAAGGCCAGACACACACAAAGACACACAAAAGACAAAGATCCCCCGATAGCCTCAACAGCCTCTTGGGGCAAGTGCTGTTAGCGAGTAGCACCTGTGAAGGCCGGCACGGCCGCACAAAGTGGAGCGTGGACGACCAGCGCCGCGCCCGGTCACCTTTGTCTCCCCAGCGGCGAAATGTACTCACCGCACCAGGCATCCGTTTGAGCGGAGCCGACACCCACGCACAACAACGCAGACGCGCGCCACACAATCCCCCCCCGCCTTTCACGGCGGTGGGCGCAACTCCTAACGAGCTGGGTCCCCAGAGGCCCGAGGTGGAGATGGCGCGGGGGGGGGGCGGCAGTAACTCACTGTCATCGCCGTGACTCATCATCCCGTGCGAGCGAGCGCGAGCGAGCGCGCTGAGGAGCAACTCGATATTGCTCATATTAATCCCGCAGCCAATCCGCGTCTATTCCCTTCTCCGCTGCCACCGCCGTCGCACGCACGCACACAACGCCGGTGTTGACTCTTAGGCTCAGCGCCCGGACAAATTTATCGGCACGCGCGCCGGCGAGCGCAGGCGCGGGAGACCCCCGAACGGGGGGCGCGAACGTGGGGGGGGGGGGGGGGGGGGGGGGGGGACGGCGTGGTGTTTGCTAACGCCGGTGCCACGGACCTAATGAGGTTAAGGCAATTCTGCGGCCGGGCCGCAAACGGAAAGCGATGGATTATATTACGGCGCAAATTGGAGGCGGGGAGGGGGGAGCGAATTTCAAACGGCGCCTGCCGTGTTTCGCTAATTCGCCGCTTTAATTCAAATCAACGGCCGCGAGCCACATCCTGCTATACTCTTAGTTCTCTCGGTAAAGTCACGTAGGTAAAAAATGAAATTAAAATTAATAAATCAGTGATTAAATTTTTTTTAAATTAATTTTTATTCAATTTTTTACCCACGTGACTTTACCGAGAGAACCAAGAGTATGAATCCTTGCAGTCACGAAAGCTTCAAATCTACCACATCCTGCTGCTCCGTCGATGTTCAGGGGGGTGGGTGGTGGGCGAGGGAGGGGAGTGAGGGAGGGGAAGAAAGGCAGGGAGGGAGGGGAGGGAGGGAGGAAGGGCAGGGAGGGAGGGGAGGAAGGGCAGGGATGGAGGGAGGGAGGGGAGGGAGGGCAGGGAGGGAGGGGAGGGAGGGAGGGCAGGGAGGGAGGGGAGGGAGGAAGGGCAGGGAGGGAGGGAGGGGAGGGAGGAAGGACAGGGAAGGCATGGAGGGAGGGGAGGGAGGGAGCAAGGGCAGGGAGGGAGGGGAGGGAGGAAGGGCAGGGAGGGGAGGTAGGGAGGGGAGGGAGGAAGGGCAGGGAGGGAGGGGAGGGAGGGGAGGGAGGGAGCAAGGGCAGGGAGGGAGGGGAGGGAGGAAGGGCAGGGAGGGCATGGAGGGAGGGGAGGGAGTGAGCAAGGGCAGGGAGGGAGGGGAGGGAGGAAGGGCAGGGAGGGCAGGCAGGCAGGCCGGGAGGCCGTGCCCCCCGCGGTCTCTCCTCTCCGCTGCCAGGTTGTTAAGTCACCCCGGGGAGAGGCGTGGGGGGGCGGCCGCTCCAGATCGCCGTTGTTATTTTAAGCTCCGGCCGTGAACAGAAAAAAAAAAAACGAGAGATGAGGAGACTTGGCTCGGCAGAAAATAAATAATCAAAAGTCCATTATTATTATTATCGAGGGATCGCATTTCAGACTTAACTTGAAATAAATTAACTTGCCCCCAGTGTGAACTCTGAAAATAATTAACGGAGGATTTTGACTGCTGCACCCCCCCTCCGCTCTACATCGATACTCCCCCCAGACCCCACGCCCCATCCTCACCGCCCCCTCCTCATCGCCCCATCCGTACCCACCCCACGCTCACTCTTCATCACCACCCCACGCCCCCCGCAGCATCCAACACCTGCTCTTCACCAGGTGGGTAGGAGAGCGAGGGATGACGGAAGAGATCGAGCGTGCTAAGGATGCGAGCGTCGTTAGAGCGAGCGGGAGAGGAGGGAGGAGGAGGTGGAGAGGGATGGGCGAGCGGGCGAGCAATCGCCGTGAGAAGGCGAAAAGAGACGTTCTTTTGTGCCCACGTGACTTTACCGAAAGAACCAAAGAGTATGGATTGCTGCAGTCACGAAAGCTTCAAATCTAGATTGAGACAGGGCGGGCGAGCGAGCGGGGCGATCTTATCCACGTGGCTCCACGTTGATGGAGAGCAACGGCTTTCCTCTTCTTTCGGTAAAGTCACGTGACTTTAGCGAAAGAAGCAAGAAGATGAATCCCTGCAGTCACGAAATTTAACAGCTTTCCTTTCACATCGAGGCGGTTGATGAGCCAGGCGGTCGCGTCTGGAGTAGCGACGATGCCTGTCCCGCCCGCCAGCACCCTCCTTCGTGGAAGTGAATCGCGCATCGAGTCGTTAGTGAGGGACGACCAGAGGGTGAGCGGTAGAGGGGAGATCAATGCGGGTGGGCGAGCGAGCGGGAGAAGAGCCGGAGGTCGCTGGCGGGCGAGCGAGCAGGAGAGGGGTCGGAGGTCGCTGCTGGGCGAGCGAGCGGGAGAGGGGTCAGAGGTTGCGGATGGGCGAGCGAGAGGGGGAGGGGTCGGAGGTCGCTGCTGGGCGAGCGAACGGGAGATGGGCCGGAGGTCGCGAGCGAGAGGGGTCGGAGGTCGCAGACGAGCAGGCGGGCGAGCGAGCAGAGCAGAGCGACCGTTCCCTCGCAACCTCCAGGCGGGTGGACGTCTCCGGAGAGGACAAGCGTGGGCACGCGTGCGACATTCATCCTCGAGACGGTCAAAAAACAAAACACATCGATTCGGAGCGAAGTCCCAGCGCCGCCCGCCGGGTGCCCACGCGGCCACTTGACGGCGGAATTCATTCGTCGCGATTCTCTCTCGGGGTGGCGGGGGTGGCGGGAAGCGGTGGTTATAGATTGTTTTTTATATATATTGAGGGCCAAAGCGCACGCGTGCTCTGTGGATCCGTGGGCTTTACGCTCGCATCATCCCCCCCGCTTGCTAGGCCCCGAGTCTCGGTAAGGTGGCGAGCGGAGCGCAGAGGTCGCAACCAGGTACCCGATACCCGTACACTACCCGATACCCGTACCCGGCCGGGTACGGGTAGCCGTTTGCGACCCTGGTGCGGCCGGGTACGGGTAGGCCGTGAGTCACTGGTGAGTAACCGTTTGTCACTCATTTCGGGTAGGGTACGGGTAGGGAACGGGTACCCGTACCTGGCCGGGTACGGGTACGGGTAAGGAATCAAAACCCGTTTGCGACATCTGACGCCCGCCAGAGAGGAAGACGTTCCCCCCCGTCTCCAAGGGGATTTCTCCCAAGTAAAATGTTTCGATTGAACAAACGGGTAAATAACGAAAAAAAGAGGGCGGCCTCTACGGCGACATCTCCACTCACGCCCCTTTGCTCACCCACACAAGCCCCGCCGCCAGAGGTCGCAAACGGGTTTTGATTCCTTACCCGTACCCGGCCGCACCAGGGTTGCAAACGGGTACCCGTACCCGGCCAGGTACGGGTACCCGTTCCCTACCCGAAATGAGTGACAAACGGTTACTCACCGGTGACTCATGGCCTGCCCGTACCTGTACCCGGCCGCACCAGGGTCGCAACCGGGTACCCGATACCCGTACCCTACCCGTACCCGGCTGGGTACGGGTAGCCGGGTATCGGGTAGGGTACGGGTATCGGGTACCCGGTTGCGACCTCTGCCTGCCGCCGAATGTCTACGAGCGCGGGGGTCCTGCACCAACGGGACGTCTTGGACCGTTTGTGCCGCGTTTAATTATTTAGGCGCGTGCGTTCCGCGCCCCGCTCCCAGCCACGTGCGTCACCATCCGCTGGTCGCGTTGCCCAGTAAAGCTCCCCAACGCAGCCACCTGTGCGGGCCAATTACGTCTAAATACTAAAAACTGACGATGGTGATTTCGACACCAAGGATGATGATGATTACAGTTAAACTCCATTGTACACAATGTCTCAAACGACACCCAAAAGCCAAATCTGTTACCTGACCTCACGACCTTGAAATCACACGGGCCCCCACCCCCCCCGCCCGCCGCTCCCCCATCCTCTCTCTCACGACACCGCACCCCGCGACCCCTTCCCACCCGTCGCCACGCCGGGCGTTACCTCCTCAATACCCAACGTCAACAGCCGCAGAGAGGATCGCACATTTTGCGCAAAAATGACGAGGAGGAGGGTGAGTGAGGAGGCAGGAGGAGGATGAGGAGACAGGAACGTGGCTGTGATCTCTATTTCTGCGACACGACCACCTGGTTTATTAATAGGGCTCCCCGGCGCACGTTTGTAACGCGTCACTGGCGCTCCGCACGGGATTTGCCACCACCCCCCCCACCACCACCCCCACCACACACGGGCGGGGGCCAAGGTGCGCGTGCGTGCGTGCGCACGCGTGAGCGAGCGAGCCGTCTTAAAGTGCAACCGGCTCCCATTCGCACTCCGCTAATGAGCCAAGCGCACGAGGCGCTTGCAGCGGAGGTCGCCGAGTTTGTGAGAGAAGAAGCAGCGCGCGTGTGTGTGTGTGGTTGAGCGTGTGTGTGTGGTTGGTGTGTGTGGTTGAGCGTGTGTGTGTGGTTGGTGTGTGTGGTTGAGCGTGTGTGTGTGTGTGTGGCTGAACGTGTGTGTGTGTGGTAGAACGTGTGTGTGTGTGTGTGGTTGAACGTGTGCGTGTGGTTGGGTGTGTGTGTGTGGTAGAACGTGTGTGCGTGGTTGAACGTGTGTGTGTGGTTGAACGTGTGTGTGTGTAAGTGGTTGAACGTGTGTGTGTGTGGTTGAACGTGTGTGTGTGTGGTTGAACGTGTGTGTGTGGTGGAACGTGTGTGTGTGCGTGGTTGAACGTGTGTGTGTGCGTGGTTGAACGTGTGTGTGTGTGGTTGAACGTGTGTGTGCGTGGTTGAACGTGTGTGTGTGTGGTGGAACGTGTGTGTGTGTGCGTGGTTGAACGTGTGTGTGTGTGTGGTTGAACGTGTGTGTGTGTGGTTGAACGTGTGTGTGCGTGGTTGAACGTGTGTGTGCGTGGTTGAACGTGTGTGTGCGTGGTTGAACGTGTGTGTGTGTGGTTGAACGTGTGTGTGCGTGGTTGAACGTGTGTGTGCGTGGTTGAACGTGTGTGTGCGTGGTTGAACGTGTGTGTGGTGGAACGTGTGTGTGTGTGGTTGAACGTGTGTGTGCGTGGTTGAACGTGTGTGTGTGTGGTTGAACGTGTGTGTGGTGGAACGTGTGTGTGTGTGGTTGACGTGTGTGTATGTGGTTGAACGTGTGTGGTTGAACGTGTGTGTGTGTGTGGCTGAACGTGTGTGTGTGGCTGAACGTGTGTGTGTGTGGTTGAACGTGTGTGTGTGTGGCTGAACGTGTGTGTGTGGTTGAACGTGTGTGTGTGTGTGTGATTGAACGTGTGTGTGTGTGGTTGAACGTGTGTGTGTGTGGTTGACGTGTGTGTGTGTGATTGAACGTGTGTGTGTGTGTGTGGTTGAACGTGTGTGTGTGTGTGTGGTTGAACGTATGTGTGTGTGGTTAAACGTGTGTGTGTGTGGTTGACGTGTGTGTGATTGAACGTGTGTGTGTGTGGGTGTGGTTCAACGTGTGTGTGTGTGTGTGGCTAAACGTGTGTGTGTGTGTGTGTGGCTGAACGTGTGTGTGTGGTTGACGTGTGTGTGTGTGGTTGACGTGTGTGTGTGTGGTTAACGTGTGTGTGTGTGGGTGTGTGTGTGTGTGTGTGATTGAACGTGTGTGTGTGGTTGAACGTGTGTGTGTGTGGTTTAACGTGTGTGTGTGGTTGAACGTGTGTGTGTGTGTGTGGCTGACGTGTGTGTGTGTGGTTAAACGTGTATGTGTGTGTGTGGCTGAACGTGTGTGTGTGTGTGTGGTTGAACATGTGTGTGTGTGGTTCAACGTGTGTGTGTGTGTGTGCGTGTGTGTGGCTGAACGTGTATGTGTGTGTGTGGTTAAACGTGTGTGTGTGTGGCTGAACGTGTGTGTGTGTGGTTCAACGTGTGTGTGTGTGGCTGAACGTGTGTGTGTGGTTGACGTGTGTGTGTGTGGTTCAACATGTGTGTGTGTGTGTGGGGAGCGGTCTTGAGCCTCCACTAGGCCAAGGGATCTGCAACGTACAGCTCGCGAGCCGCCCCGTGGCTCGTCACGTGACAGCTTCGTGACGTCATTCATGAAGGCCCATCACCATCACGGACTCGCCACGCGGTGCCCATTAGCGGTGAATAAGTTTCGTGTTTTTTTCTTTAACCGAATTCAAAAAAATTAAACCGTAAAAACAAAGTTTTTCACTATAAATCCTTTATATGCGTGGCGGCTAGAGTCCTCTCGTCCTCTGGCTTGAGATGGCTGCCACCTATGGGTCAGATGATTGTCTGCCACCATTAAGCAATTGGTAATAAATATTTTAAAAATATTCCCTAAACAGTGTAAAATTTTGGAAAAATTTTTTTACGAACATTAATTGTCTCGCACAACGAGTCTGTGTGCAAAATGTCAGCTCGATTGGATCACGGGAAGTGGGTTAAAAAACGACCGAAAGATTTGCACGGTCGTAAGCAAGCAAGCGAACTTAATATAAAGGATTTAAAAAGGTGGCCTATTCCTGTTATTTTCGTTTGCCCACCGCCTGCGCTAGGCCGACTCAAGCCTATGGGGGGAGCGGTGGCGCAGGTAACAGCACACTGCACTCCGAACCTGGAGGCCTGAGTTAGATTCCTGGCCGCGGCTAAACGTCAGCTGCGAGCGATTAGAAGCGGACCCTGAGCCTTGAGTCGAGTCTGGAATGAGCGCCTGGCGCTGTGACCATGTTAACCCCCCTTCGTGCGCCGTGCCGGTCTTAATAGGTGCTCACCAACAACGCTTATGTGAGTTGCCTGTGGAAGGCTATGCGGGGATATCTTTCGGCATTGTGTGCGGTACAGAGTACGTGCGGGTGTTAGTGTGCGATTGAAGTTACGCATGTGGTTAAGCAAGTGGTTGAGTGCGTGTGCGTGTGTAAATATGTGCGTGCAGTTGTATATATGGGGAGCGGGAGTGCAACGGTTAGCGCGCTGCGCTACGAACCCAGAGAACCAAGCTTGATTCCTCCTCATCAGTGACAATTATCTGAACCGGTGAAGAGGTGCGTGAGTGAGCGAGCGACCAGGTGAGTGGACGGGTGACTGTGTGTGAGTGAACAGGTGAGCGGGTGAGTGCGGGAACAGGCGAGTGGGTAAGTGGAGTGGTTTGTGTGAGTTTGACGTGATGAGTAGCTGAGTGAGCGGGTTGGTGAGTGGGTGGGTGAATTGAGAGAGGTTCAGCAGAGTGTGCAAGTCGTGACGAAACATTCAGCGTCCATATTCTTAGGTTTTTTCGGTAAAGTCACCGTGTAGGTAAAACATTAAAATTAATAAAAGTAAAATAAAATAAAAATAATGACGTTTCGGAGTCAACACAAGCTGTCGTGGCTGTGACGGTTCCACCTGAAGACGGAAGCTTGTGTTGCCTCCGAAACGTCGTGATTTTTATTTTAATTTTACTTTTATTAATTTTAATGTTTTACCTACACGGTGACTTTACCGAAAAAACCTAAGAATATGAATCCTTGCAGTCACGAAAGCTTCAAATCCAGAATAAGTCAGCGTCCAGACCGCCCGAGCCCTCGACAAAGCTGAAGGCATTAACGAGAGCCAATTTCACGGTGGCGGTAACCGCGAGAGTAGCAACACTAGCGGGACAGGGAGATAACTGACCACCGGCGACATGAGTGACTGGAGTGGGGCGGTTATATTTCTCGGCTGCGTGAGCCCGAATGCGGTGAACGTGGGGGAGCAATTGATCCGCTCGCGGGCGAACCGAGGCGGAGACCCCCTCGCCGGGTACCGCTCCCGCCCTCCCGCCGGACAAAAAAGCAATCAAACCCAACGGCCCCCCACAACGCCGCCGTGCGGGGGGGGGAAGAGAGAGAGGAGAAGAGGGAGGAAGAAAGAAAGAAAGAAAAAAAAAAAAAAGGGCGCGGAAAATAACGAGCGCAAACTTTCGCCCCGTCGTCGACAAAAAACAAAAAAAATCCAATTAGCGGCGGCGGTGGCGGCAAACGCGATCAACGTGACGACCGGCCCCGGCGCCCACCGTAAATGATCGCGCGCTGACTCACCGCCACCGTCACCGCCGCCGCCACCGCCTAACAAGCAGGTGTCGTGCGCACGCCTAACGAGGCGTCGCTCGTTTGCGCCTAATGAACTCGCGCGTTTAACACCGCAGGCCCCGCCTCCCCACGTGCCGTGCCGTGCCGAGCGCTTCGCCAAACGGCACCGGTGGGGAGAAGGGGGTGGGTGGGGCAGGCAAATGGTGGGCAACAGAAGTTGGGGGGGGTTGAGGGGTGGGTGGGGTGGAACAGGAGAAATGGGGGGCAGGTAAGCGGAGGGGGAGGGGGGCACAGAAGGGAGGAGTGGGGGGGGGGCAGGAAAAAGGGAGACGGGGGGAGAGGGAGAAGGGGAGATGAGGGGGGAGCAGGCAAGGGGGTGGGGGGGGGGGGTACAGCAGGGGATGGTTCAGGAGACAGGGAGGCAGAAGGGGGTGAAGAAAAGTGGGAGGGGGGGGAGGACGGGGGGGCGGGGGGAGAGGGCGAGGGGGGGTGTAGCGGAGAAGGGCGACGCACAGAGGTCGCAAACGGGTTTTGATTCCTTACCCGTACCCGGCCGCACCAGGGTCGCAATCGGGTACCCGATACCCGTACCCTACCCGATACCCGGCTACCCGTACCCGGCCGGGTATCGGGTAGGGTACGAGTACCCTATTGCGACCTCTGGGATGAAGCCATGTTGCAGGCGCGGGTGGGTTGATTCTAGGAACTTGAATTGTGAGAAGAGACAAGACGTTGGGAAATGAGTGACAAACGGTGACTCACCAGTGACTCACGGTCTACCCGTACCCGGCCGCACCAGGGTCGCAAATGGGTATCGGGTACCCGATTGCGACCTCTGGCGACGGAAGATTGGGAGAGGCGTGCCCAGGGAGGGAGGGAGGGAGGGACAAGTAGGGGGATGGACAGGCGAGCGAACGGGCAGGCGAGCGGGGCGGTGGCGAGCGGGGCGGTGGTGAGCGCACCTTGTCGACGGTGCGGTGGTCGTCGCAGAGCAGGCACACGCGGGCCTGGTCGCGCTCCCGCTGGTGGCTCCTCAGCGCCATCTCCTTGAGCTGCGAGTCCACGTGCAGCAGCTCCTGGCGGACCGAGCGGCGCTCCTCCAGCACGCCGCCGAGCAGCGAGCGCAGCCTGCGCACGCGTCGTCAAAAGATCAATGTTGAGAGACGGAGACGGGGGCAAAGGTCGCGAGGCGAAGTCGACCTAAGCGGAGGAGGGCAGCCGTGAACCACTGCACTTCCGCTCCACGCACAGTCGCACACACGCAGTTAGACGACAACAACAACAACCGCCGTTCGCCACCAAGTGGCGGTGACGCCGCCACGGCGCTTGTGCCAGGCTAGGTGCACGTGAAGTGTCGAACTCCCGCTGGCAGGAGGTCACGGGGCAGACCCAGCAGGTGCCACGGGTCGACTGAGATGGCTGGGCCGATGCACCACCTGTGCCCCCCTACTGTGCTTTATCCACCCGGCCCTCCGCTCGTTGTTGTGAGTATCCCTCCTCCGCCCTCAGTTGTTGTTGGAGGGTGACTGCCTCCAACTACCCAGTAGCGTCCTTCACGAGCCTCCTCCACAGAGGCCGATCTTGACACCGCTGGTAACAGTCATCGGCAAGTCCACTCAGCTCCACGTCCTCCTGTACCACATCACTCCATCTCTTCTCTAGCCCGTGCCGCGTCCGTTTAGCCCCCTCGATCCGGCCGAACAGAAGCTGTTTAGGCATGCGGTGGCTGGGCATGCGGGCTACATGACCCAGCCACCGCAGCCTTGCCTGCCGGAGGAGCTCACCGATGGGACTTTGTCGAGATCTTTCAAGGATTTGTGAGCTCCTCACACAATCCAGCCTGGTTAAACCCAGGATTGATCGTAGGCAGGCCAGCCTAAATGTTTCCAACCGGTGAAGATGTTCCATGAGAGGGGGAGTCCACGTTTCGCAGTCACACACATACAAAAAAAACAAAGACACCCCGTGTAGCCTTAACAGACTGTAGGGGCAAGTGCTGTTAGCGAGCACCTATGAAGGCCAGCACGGTACACGAGGGGGTGGGTGGGCCAGCACCACGCCCGACCACCTTTGTCTCCCTAGCGGCGATGTTTACACACCGCACCAGGTACTCATTTCAGGCTGAGTCGACCTAGGGGAGGCCCAGGACCGGTTCAGAAAATCGTCACAGGTGTTGGCCATGAGCGGGAATCGAACCCGGGCCGCCGGGTTCGTGGCGCGGCCTAACGCTAACCGCTACACTACCGCTCCCCAAACACGTATGGACAGACACACACATACATACGTGTGTGTCTGTATGGACAGACATACACAAACACACACACGTGTGGATACCTGCGGCGCGTACACGTAAAAATACGCAGAGGCAGCTGTCAGCCACTTAGGGGAACTGATTTGCAGCATAAATACATTTGTTGTTGGAACCTTTTAAAAGTCAAGGTCAATAAATAAAATACACAACACATACCGGCTCAGAGTGACGACGGTGATGACGATATATGTTTTTAAATCACACAAGGCCGAGACGCTTTTCTGACGGAAAAATAATGAAAGCCAACGGGAGCCGAAATGACTGAGATCGCACAAAACGCACAAAAGGCACGGGTGGAATAACTCCAGCGGGGAGAGCAGAGACACAGGGAGAGCGGAGGGACAGGGAGGGCGGAGACACAGAGAGAGCGGAGGGACAGGGAGGGCAGAGACACAGAGAGAGCGGAGGGACAGGGAGAGCGGAGGGACAGGGAGGGCAGAGACACAGAGAGAGCGGAGGGACAGGGAAAGCGGAGGGACAGAGAGAGCGGTGACGCAGGGAGTACAGACGCAGGTTACGCGGTGGTGCCGTGCGCCGTTCGGCAGCGCGTCCCGACGTCGCGCTCCACCGTGCGGAGAAGGACGAGGCCGCCGCAGCGACCGAGACGCCGGCAAGGGGGAGCGGAACGTCGGACATCGGTTACCCCGGCTGACGCGTCGCGAAACCACGCCGGGCAACGCGCAACCCGAGCCTACCCATCGGGCGGGCCAAAAGGGGCTCTCCGACCGTCAAAGGGGGTGCTTTCGATTTAAAGCTTTCGTGACTGCAGGGATTCATCTTCTTGGTTCTTTCGGTAAAGTCACGTAGAAGGGAAGTAATAAAATAATAAAAATAAAACATAATAAAATTATTCTCAGGTCTGTCGAGAAGACAGTCTGTTCTCCACCTGAGGACGGCTGCTTGCGCGGGCGGGGGGCGAGGTGGAATCGCCGGTAGCCACAACGTGAGCCCTCTCAACGGCGTGGGTTAAGTCCTCCGGTAATTGGGGGCAAACCCTGCGTTTAGCACGGGCCATCGCGGGCGGGCAGGCGGACGCGGCCGGGTTCGAGAGCCCAACGCCGCCACTTCCCCTGAAGCCAATTTCCGAGCGCTAATCGGATTACGGTGCCCGCTCACGGCCAAGCAAACGGGCGGCGGCGGCGGCAGGCCGCGCGCAAGTTGATTTCGTTTTTTCGGAAGCACTCTCCCCGGCTTCCTGTAAACACGACGAGGGCAAAGCGGCGCTCGCGGCGGCGGCGGCGGCCGAGAGGGAGAGCGGGAGAGCGACGGCAACCCTAAACCCTAAAAACCCGCGGGGAACGTTTACGGTGATGGGGAGAGGGAAGTGGGGGGGGGGGGGCGGTAAGTCGGCTCATTTCCTGGGTCGCCGTGGGTTAACGCGTCAGCGTATTAAACGCTGCACGCGCGCGGACGCACGCAAGCCCAGAGGCTCGCGCGCAGAGAAGTAATCCCCTTCCAGAGTGCTACAGGTTCGGAGGGCGTCGGGATCCCACTTAGCGGCCGTCGCGATTCCGGGGGTTAAGGATCCGCGTGGGGTCGGCGGGCTTTGCCGGGCCGGTCACATCGCGGGACCGCGTAGACGAAATTCACGTAAGCCGTCGTGGTTTACGTGTCGCGCTGAACGTACTTGAAGAATCTCCGAGGCACGTGCCTGTGTTTACGTCTAGCAGTGTAACGTACGCAACTGCATCGCAGGAGCTCTGCGCTATCCCCCAACAACGGAGGTGCGTTTATTCGGTTGACGTAGCCAACTCAAGTAAAAAACGACACGCGTGCGATTGCGCGCGCGCGAGGAAAGGGGTCAACACTCCCCACCGCGTCCAGGTGGGACGGACGGAAGACTGATCCCAAAGCGTTGCAGCTCCCACTTTCACCGGGCGGGAACGGCACGGCACCTCGTACTCGACGACTTCGGCGGGGACTTGCGGTGGCGTCCGTGCGATGATCCACCGCCAACCCACGCTGCATCCCTCCGCCACGGCGCTGGATCGCAGGCAGAGGTCGCAAACGGGTTTTGATTCCTTACCCGTACCCGGCCGCACCAGGGTCGCAAACGGGTACCCGTACCCGATACCCGGCTACCCGTACCCGGCCGGGTGTCGGGTAGGGTATGGGTATCGGGTACCCGATCGCGACCTCTGGGATGAAGCCATGTTGCAGGCGCGGGTGGGTTGATTCTAGGAACTTGAATTGTGAGAAGAGACACAAGACGTTGGGAAATGAGTGACAAACGGTGACTCACCAGTGACTCACGGCCTACCCGTACCCGGCCGCACCAGGGTCGCAAACGGGTACCCGTACCCGTACCCAGCCGGGTACGGGTAGCCGGATATCGGGTAGGGTACGGGTATCGGGTAGGGTACGGGTATCGGGTACCCGATTGCGACCTCTGATTGCAGGCCACAGCCGTCCCCCTAAGGGGGTACAACGGCCCAATCGGGGCGACCGACCGGGGCACCGCGCTTTGGAGTGCCCCACCCTTCGGTGTCAGATGTCATTTGCCCCAGGGCCCCGTACCCCCCCCAGCTACCAGCTATGGACGACCCTGTCGCAGGCAGCCACAAGCAGCACCGTAGCCACCACCGCCCATTGGTGGTGGTGTTTGTGGTTGTCGTGATTGTGGTGGTCGTGATAGTGGGTGGTCGTGGTGGTGGTGGTGATGGTTATAAACATTCAGGCTGGCCTGCCTACGATCCAGGGCTGGATTGTGTGAGGAGCTCACAAATCCTTGAAGGATCTGGACAAAGTCCCATTGGTGAGACCACTCCGGCAGGCAAGGCTGCGTTGGCTGTGTCATGTAGCCCGCATGCCAAGCCACTGCACGCCTAAACAGCTTCTGTTCGGCCGGATAGAGGGCACTACATGGTAGCGGTACGGGCTAGAGAAGAGATGGAGTGTTGTGGTACAGGAGGACGTGGACTTGCCGATGACCGGTACCAGTGGTGTCAAGATCGGCCTCTGTGGAGGAGGCTCGTGAAGGACGCTACTGGGCAGTTGGAGGCAGTCGCCCTCCAACAACAACGGAGGGCGGAGGAGAGACGCTCACAACAACGAGCGGAGCGCCGGGCGGCTAAAACACAGCGAGTTGGCACAGTAGGGGGGGCACAGGTGGTGCATCAGCCACTCGTCTCAGTCAGTCGACCCGTGGCACCTGCTGGGTCTGCCCCGTGACCTCCTGCCAGCGGGCGTTCGACGCTTCCCGTGGCCTTAACGTACACACAGCCTGGCAAAAGGTGACGTCACCGCCACTTAGTGGCGGTTGTTGGCGATGGTGGTGGTGTTTGCTGCACGTACGTACGGTGGACTTCTTTCGCACCGTACGTAGCCAGCCGTTGCTACAGCAAACCTGGACGGGCGGCCACCCCTCCCCAATTGAAGCATCTTGTTGGTTCCGTCTCGCTGCCACAGTCGTGTGGCCTGCCGTGACCCTAAACGCTGCATTAGCATGTCAGCATTTGCACGATCACCAAAAGCGTCACCGACAGCCTCATCGGCGCTCGCGCGTGCAGGGGAACGACGTCAACCCGTCCACGCGTCAGTAACACGAGGCAAGGCGGTGGGGGAATCGGGGGGGGGGGGTAAGGGAATCGCCGACCCCACCCCCCTCACCGCCGCCGCCGAATTGCGACTAATTCACCGAATCGCCGGCGGCCGTGGGCGAATCTGGACATCTGTAGCAAGTAAAAAAAAAAAAACGACATTTTTTTTTTTTAAAAAGCATCTTTTAAAATAATCTTAAAAAAAAAAAAAAAAGCTTTACAGATCTTCGGATTTGTCCAGGACAAGTCAAGATCCTGATTTCTGAATCGTCGGGCGCCTGCCGCTGGGGCCGTCTCATTCGGTGGCGGCGAGCGGTGGTGGCGGGGCGGTGGGTGAGACCCGGCACACTTTGTTGTCTCCCGGAGAGAGGGGGGGGAGTGGGAGGGGGCGGTGTGTGTTGGGAGGTGAGCGTCAGGAATTATCCCGGCCCGGCCAACAAGGGCACAAAGCGCTGCCAGCCGAGGTTCTTAATTACGGACGTGACATTTCTCACGGCAAACTCTCGTGCACCGGACGGGCGAATGTGCCCCCCCCCCAACCCCCCACCACCACCGCCCCCGCAGCCAGCGACCCACACGTCCCCATCTGCCTCGTTTGCGATCGCCGGCTGTTTGTCGCCATCCTGTCACGGTCCGCCAACCCCGCCACCCCCCCGGGTTCGGATCTCGCCACGGAGTACGTTGACGGCCGTGCGTTTGGAGCGGATCGCAGGGTCGGAGGAAAGCCGCGATTAAAAACCGGCTTCCGACTCAGCCGGGTCCGCCGATCCGAAAGAGGACGATTCGAGCGGGCGGTTTAACGGCAAAAAGGACGACTCGTCAACGCGAGCTCACCCGCGCGAGATAATCGGGTGACGTCTGTACTCCGCACGTGCGGACTGTGCTGTCGGGAGCCGCGACGCGTCCTCTAGCAACGCACGGCGGGCAAGGAGGCGGTCGTTTTTGTTGTTATTGTTGTTTACAAAATAAAATTTTTGATGTTGGCTCGTGTGTTTTGTTTTTCCTTTTACGCAGTCACTAGCGACAACAACTCTCCACACAACGGAGAAACGCGGTTTGATCACGAGCGGCTGATGTTAATTGGTGACTCATCATACGCTGCTAATAAACCGTGGTCACGCGCGCGCACACGGCGCAAGCCAGACACCAAAGACAACAATCCCCCGTGTTGCGTTCACAAACTGTCGGTGGGGGCAAGTGCTGTCGGCGAGCACCTGAAGACCGGCAAAGCACAGGTGGGTGGCCGGCACCACACCCGCCCGGCCGCCTTTGTCTCCCTTGTCGTTCACACACCGCACCGGGTACTCATTTGAGGCCGAATCAACCGTGACCGCTTCAGATAATCGTCACTGGTGTTGGCCGTGAGCGGGAATCGAACTCGGGGCCACCGGGTTCACAACGCAGCACGCCTCACCGCCGCACTGCCGCACCCCGCCACGCGCGTAACCCATACACAAGCACCATCTTAACGATGAGCCTAAGCCGCACGCACACACACATGCACACACACGCGCGCGCACACACGCGCGCACACACACGCGCGCGAGTGACTCATCAAACAAGAGAACGTGCTTGCTTTGCTCATTAGAGGGGGAGCGGCGGCGTAGCAGTTAGCGCGCTGTGCCCACGAACCCAGCGGAACCCCCATCCCATTCCCGGCTAACATCAGTGGCGAGCGGGTATCTGTGGCACCTCCTGAAAGCCCGCTTGGGCCGTCGAGAGAGAGAGACACGGCGTCTCCGCGGATTCTCGACAACAGCCGTCGCGATAATACCAGTGACGATGCCAGAGAAACGAACGCTGAACAAAGTGGGCTGGGGGGCTGGGGCCCCCCGAGACAGCCGCTTGCTGCTGCGCGCAATAACGCAAACGGTGTAACACACAAGAACAATAAATTTCGATTTAAAGCTTTCGTGACTGCAGGGATTCATCTTCTTGGTTCTTTCGGTAAAGTCACGTAGAAGGGAAATAATTAAAAAAAACATTAATTTCGATTTAAAGCTTTCGTGACTGCAGGGATTCATCTTCTTGGTTCTTTCGGTAAAGTCACGTAGAAGGGAAGTAATAAAATAATAAAAATAAAACATTATAAAATTATTCTCACGACGTTTCGGCCACAACGCAAGCAGCCGTCCTCAGGTGAAATTATAATTTTATTACTTCCCTTCTACGTGACTTTACCGAAAGAACCAAGAAGGAGAAAAAAAAACATAATAAAATATTTCATTATGTTTAACAACAAGAAAATCAAGCGACGGCAGACGTCGCCAACCGACATGCTGCGGATTGATCGGTCATCGGCGAGGAGCGGGGGGGGGGGGTTCTCTCGCCCCCCCCGCCCCCCCCCCACCCCCCCCACCCGCCCCCCCTCCCCCCCAAGCGACGCGGCCCGGTCAACCCCTCGCCGGTGACCTCTGCCCTCCCTCTCTCTCTCACTTCTTTAGCACCCTCCTCCTCCATCCTCAGACGTCTCTCCTCCACGTGTCTGTCTGTCCCTCAATGTATTCTATATATTTTTTTGGGGATATTTTCATATTTTGTAGATTTCATCACACACGTCCCATCAGCAACACGGTTCGTCGGGAGTGCAGAATTCAGCGGCATCGGTTCAGCACGAGCGGAAATTTTTTTATAAAACTCCGCTCCGGTGTTGACTCCAGCGGCGGTGATTTGCCAAAGGCGTATCGGCAAGGAGCCTCTGTGTGGATTGGAAAAGTTGAGCTCGAGTGAGCTACACAGAAGGGTCAAGGGTTAAGGGTCAAAGGTCAAAAGAGACCCAACGGATGTGGGCCAAACAGTGGCTGCATGGTTTGGTGGTACATGTTGTTGAAGTCGTTTATTGTGAAAATTCGGTCACAGTTCCTATGATCACACTGTTACACTGCTTTTAGGGCTTTATTTTTGTGATTTCGAAAAGTTTTTTGGTTTGGCCATGTTTGTTTGTTGGAGTACGGAGTTAGACTGATGGCTTTAATCTAAGTTATTTGACTTGCATCCCACTGGGATTTCTGCACACAGTGTTGGTGTACGGTGCTTTTTCTGCAATATTTTGCTGTCTTTTCCTGGATTTTCAGTTTGCACATAGTCACATAGTCACTTGTTCATGTTTTTGTTTTTTGATTGTTGCGGTTGCACCTGATTCAAGAGCCGAATGGCTCACAGGGCTATACCAAATACATGAAACATGAAACTTGAAAACAGAGCGAACGTGACTCCCGCATGGAGTCGGTGACCTGGACTCAAGACGGACCCAACACAAGCAAGCTGGCGCAAGGCGTGACGCAGAGGTCGCAAACGGGTTTTGATTCCTTACCCGTACTCATACCCGTACCTTACCCGATGCCCGGCTATCCGTACCCGGCCGGGTATCGGGTAGGGTACGGGTATCGGGTACCCGATTGCGACCTCTGGGATGAAGCCATGTTGCAGGCGCGGGTGGGTTGATTCTAGGAACTTGAATTGTGAGAAGAGACAAGACGTTGGGAAATGAGTGACAAACGGTTAATCACCAGTGACTCACGGCCTAGCCGTACCCGGCCGCACCAGGGTCGCAAACAGCTACCTGTACCCGGCCGGGTATCGGGTAGGGTACGGGTATCGGGTACCCGATTGCGACCTCTGGCGTGACGGATGCATTGGGTCCACGACTCAGACGGACGGGACACTGGGCACGTGGACACACGTGCGGGCAGCAGGCCGCGCAAGCGATCCCCGAGTGAAGACAGATTGATGAGCGACCTCCCTTACGCTCGTGTCTCTCTCCGCGTCCGCCCACGCCACCAACCCCGCCGCCGCTCTCGCTCCACACCAACGCTAAACTCACCGCAGGCTGCGCTCATTAATCCTGGCCTATTACAGACGAGGGTGGGGGAACAGGGCTGCATAATTCACGAGGCGACGCATCGGCGCCGCAATTATCCTCGCTTTTCTTTTCTTTTTTTAGTTATCGCTCTCCTCTGGAGCATTTAGGCGTTTTTGTTTGGAGCCTCGCGCGAAAATTAAAGCTCTCCCCACCCACCAACCCACCCCACCTCCGTCTCCGCCACCCATCTAAAAGGAGGCCCTTGCAAGTATTAACATTTATAGAAGGGGAAGTGAGCAGCGCGCGCCGCGACCTGTTATGCCGACGGCCATTAATTATGAATGAGGCTTGCGGCGACAGCTCTTTACATTTCTAATTTTACTTTCGACAGTTCCCTACCAAACGTCTATTTTTACCCTCCGCCGCATTATTTTTACCCCAACAAAAGCGCCTCCAGCCACCCCCCCCCCCCCGCGTAACGGGGGAGCGGTTATTTTTGACGGGGCCCCGTCTCGTTAGGGGAATTTACAAGGGAGAGGAAGGGGGGAAAAAAAAAAAAAAATCCAAGCGGGCGGGCGACAGGTACCACACCGCCCCGCAGAGCGCCTCACATGGCGACTAACGATGCCAACGCTGGCGACGCGCCAATCGCGGTGCCCTCGTTCCCCCGATGCTACTGAGGGGGGAGGGGGGGTCAGGGGTCACGCTTGGCGGCACGAACGCAGAGCGCCACGCCGCGCGTGCCCACGGCCCACTCGCTAATGAGACGCCGCGCGATGAGGTGCGGCGCCCGGCGGTGATTTATTACGAGAGGCAAGCCCGACTTCCGGGCAAACACCGCGCATCTCTTGGCGAGCCATGCCTTCCTAACTTCCAACGTGAACACGCGGCATTTGTTTAGGCGGTGGAGAAAAACTACCGACTGCTTTCGACATTCTGGGTCTCGCCAAAGCAGCTTTGTCCGTCGCGCGTAAATACCGCTGGCTTCAAAGGTGGCCGAGGACTCCCTCGAATGAAATACATTCGCCAGGCGAAGGATGTTGTGCGCGGTGATCGGTACCCAGGCCGCAGTACCGCTGGTCAGGCTGCCATGCTGCCGGTCTGGCCAAAGTCCACCAGCTCGGTGTTGGTGCACGGGCCGTGCCGACGGCGGCCCGCCGCGTCGTCCGTTTCAAGGACTCCGCCGAAACGCACCGCAGCCTCTCGCTCGCCGGCAAGGCGGCAGAGGTCGCAACCGGGTACCCGATACCCGTACCCTACCCGATACCCGGCTACCCGTACCCGGCCAGGTACGGGTACCCGTTTGCAACCCTGGTGCGGCCGGGTACGGGTAGGTCGTGAGTCACTGGTGAGTCACCGTTTGTCACTCATTTCCCAACGTCTTGTCTCTTCTCACAATTCAAGTTCCTAGAATCAACCCACCCGCGCCTGCAACATGGCTTCATCCCAGAGGTCGCAATCGGGTACCCGTACCCTACCCGATACCCGGCCGGGTACGGGTAGCCGGGTATCGGGTAGGGTACGGGTATCGGGTACCCGATTGCAACCCTGGTGCGGCCGGGTATGGGTAAGGAATCAAAACCCGTTTGCGACCTCTGCATCACGCCTTGCGCCAGCTCGCTTGTGTTGGGTCCGTCTTGAGTCCAAGTCACCGACTCCATGCGGGAGTCACGTTCACTCTGTTTTCAAGTTTCATGTATTAGGTGTAGCCCTGTGAGCCATTCGGCTCTTGAATCGGGTGCAACCGCAACAAACAAAAAACTAAAACATGATTGCGACCCTGGTGCGGCCGGGTACGGGTAAGGAATCAAAACCCGTTTGCGACCTCTGCCGGGACGCCGGGAGAACGGCTGGGAGGGGGCGGGGGTCGCCCTGCTGACATCGCCCCCTAATGCGGGAGGGGGGGGGGGGGCTGGCCGGCACGACAAGACAGGAAACTGACGTAGAGAGCGGACCCGGGTGCCAACTCGGGACCGCTCTCCGCCCCGCCCGCCAAACGTAGCCCCGACGCTCGCTCGCTCGCTCCACCGCCACCGCCACCGTAACAACCTCGCGCGGGCATGCGTCACGACCCTGCCCGCCGGCGGGACCGGCCGCCGATGAATGATTTAAGCGGCAGCAGGGAGGGGGGGGGCGCGGGGGGGGGGGGGGCCCAGCATGAATTAGACATCTGTGCGAGCGTGGGAGCGCCACATAGTCATGACTAATCTGATAATGGGGCGAGCCATAAACATTTCATGCTCGCCGGGCTAAGCACGTCCCACCCCAACACCCCCCCCACCCCACTATCTCTGCCAAAAATTGAAGGAAGCCGAAGGCCAACGCCGTTCACACTGCACGAGAGAGAGGGGGGCAGCGGGGGTGAGAGCAGGAGCGAGGGTGCCAATGATGAGGCCGCGAAAGATGCGCCGGTGGCCTTTGACGATGACGACCGGAGCTTTGAGCTTCCAAACACTCACCAGGGAGAGGTGGAAAACCCACACACGAGAGAGAGAGGGAGAGACACAGCAGAAGTCGCAAACGGGTTTTGATTCCTTACCCGTACCCGGCCGCACCAGGGTCGCAAACGGGTACCCGTACGCGTACCTGGCCGGGTACGGGTAGCCGGGTATCGGGTAGGGTACGGGTATCGGGTACCCGGTTGCGACCTCTGAGACACAAGCACAGTGACGAGAAAGACCAAGGTTTTTTTAAAGTTCCCGTCAATGTAAGTTAATGCCGGGTACGGGTACCCATGTGCGACCCTGGTGCGGCCGGGTACGGGTAAGCCGTGAGTCACCGGTGAGTAACCGTTTGTCACTCATTTCGGGTAGGGTACGGGTAGCGTACGGGTACCCGGCCGGGTATGGGTAAGGAATCAAAACCCGTTTGCGACCTCTGCCCAGCGCCAATTGAACGCGGCCTCAACCGAGCGCCTAGCGTCTCCAGAACCCGGCAACCCCCCCCCGCCCCCCCTTCGTTTCATTTCTCCCTCTCTACCGGAGCTCCCGTAGGCGGCGTTGCATTGTGTGTGTTTGGGTTTTGCGCTCGTAATTTAACTTTTTTTTTTGCAGGCCCTACGGTTAAGCGAAAGGTCACGGGTGTGATGTGGCAACAAGACCGGCTGGGAGGGAGCTCCCGTTCGCGCGCACTTACCTACAGACCCCTACAAAGATTCCCCCACCGACCCTCCCACCGCACAGAGCACCATTGCCACAACTGGCCAATGTTGGCAAGGTCCGAACGCTGCTCAGTTGCTGCACGTGTGAGTGGTGGTCACGAGTGGCTCAGAGAGATGGAAACAGCTTCAATGGCGCAAGATCACAAATCATTGTTTAATATCGACAAAATGACAAAGACTAGTAGCACCTATGAAGGCCGGCACGGCACACGAGAGGGGATTGCGTGGTCAGCGTCACGCCCGGCAACCTTTGTCTCCCCGGTGTTTGTTTTTACACACTGCCAACAGGTACCAATTTGAGGCTGAAAAGACCTAGGGGAGGCCCAGAACTGGTTTCGGATATTCGTCAATTACGTTGGCCGTTGAGTAGCAATCGAACTCCGGTCGCACGGGGATCATAGCGCAGCGCGCTAACCGCTCGTTTGGCTACTACGCACGGTGCGAATAGAAGTTCAACAAACATACGTCACAGTGCATAGGCACTCGCACGCACACACGCCTACGTACACGCACGCACGCACGCGAACGCACGTACGCACACGAGGGGATGGGCGGCCAACACCGCGCCCGGCCGCCTTTGTCTCCCCAGTGGCGACGTTTACACACCGCGCAAGGTACTCATTTGAGGCTAAGTCGACCTAGGGGAGGCCCAGGACCGGTTTAAATCATCGTCACCGGGTCGGCAGGTTCGTAGCGCAGCGCTCTAACCGCTACACTACCGCTCCACACACACACACAAACGCACGCACGCACGCACACGAGCACTCCCCGCGCCCCGTGGAATGCGTTTTGTGTTCGTTTGCCCCGAGCGCAGTAAAGAATTATCCGCCCCGCACCGCTGACCTGGGCCGGTCCGTCTGGAATTTTCTTTTTAATTTAATTTTTTTCTCTCTCTCTCACTCTCTCACTCCACAGCCGACCCCCCCCTCCCCCCCCAATTTCTCCACTTTTTTTCACGTTCATATTTTGCACGAAGAATCCCCCCCCCCCCCCCCGCCTCCCCCCCACGTCCCGGAAAAGATTACCAAGGTGGAGGCGTGGGCGAGGAAGGGGCGGTAATTGCACGGCATGGCGGCAATTAGGTGAAAAGTAATAACATCGTTTTATTGAGTCGGAAAATGGATCGTTTTCTTGCCACGTGCATTTGTGTTCCCCCTCGTAATTTACGTATTCATCCTTTCGTTTTGTTTCATTCGCTCGCTCGCGGGCCTTTTGTTTTCGTATTAACCGCGCGAGGGATCGATGTGTAGCATCGTGGGGATGCAATTGCGTGAATGACGCTCTGTAAAATGAATTATTATTATTCCGACTAAAAGCGTCCGAGTCTCAGCGCCCCCCGCCGCTGAGGTAGGGGGTGACCCGCCGACACCGCACGATGCCTGTCCGTGAACTCGGCTCAAGAATGTTAATGTGGGCGCGAAACCGGAGAGCCCCGGGTCGAAAACCCCACCGGGGCCGCACGACTTAGGAGCAACAACGCTCGGCCAAAACCTCCACACGGATAGATTTTGGAATCCACTGCCATCTTTCGGACCCCCATTACCCAGGAAAGTTTCCATCCCGACACGAAACCAGGCTCACACTCGCTTGTGGCTTCCAAAATCAAGTGCATACGCGATGATTCGGTCACAAGGCAAGCACATTTTTCTTTTTTTAAACAGGAATAAAAAAATAAACACGTTTCAAACGAGACGGAAGAGCGTTTCAAAAGGCGCGCAGCCAAACACAAGACAATCGGCAGTTCCTGAAAGAAATAAAAATAAAACAATAAAATCACGACGTTTCTGAGGCAACACAAGCGTCCGTCTTCAGGTGAAACTGTCACAGCAATATATCTCTTCACTTGATACAGATATTTCACCTGAAGACGGAAGCTTGTGTTGCCTCCGAAACGTCGTGATTTTATTGTCTCATTAATTTTAATTTCATTTTTTATCTACGTGACTTTACCGAAAGAACTAAGAGCATGAATCCTTGCACTTACGAAAGCTTCTAATCTAGAGTTCCTGAAAGAACTGCACTCTGCTCCTTCTGCAATGGATCACCACCGAAATGCATTCGAACAAATGTGGCCGACTGACGGCAGCGGTGGCGGAGATGCATCGGCGAGTCAACTAACCGTGGACCGGTTTCACCCTCACGGGGAAATCATCGGCACGCCTCACACCGCTGCAAAGTCTGCCTCTGGGGATAATCCGCTCGTACGCAGCGGGACCGGGGGGGGGGCGGGCAGCCCACGAGCTCGGCTCGTGCGAGCAACAATCCAATTTGTCCGGAACGACGGATGGCCCGACCAGCTCCTGTGCGATTATTATTCTGCCGCGGCCGGTTTTCTTTCGTCGCTTACCGAGTCGGAATCAAAATCAGTGCCCCCCCTCCCACCCCGGCACAACCCTTTCCCCGCCGGCGCTGCCCCCCTCGGTGCAGCCGTGCCCGTCGCAGCGCCGGGCGCCTTTCGACTTTTCTCCGAGCCCCCCAGCTTACGCGTGGACCCGCGCGCGCCCGCTCATTTCCGCGGGATGTCATTACCGCCGCCGGGAGGAGCGGCCCGCCGCGGTATGAATAACGCGTGCCGATTGTCGGAACCCATTTCTCACATTTTGGACGTAAAACCAAATTGCTAAGGAGAAGGGGGGAAGAATGAGACAACTGGCCTGGTATAACCGGGGTGGGGAGGAGGGAGGGGGAGTTCAGATGCCACTCTCCGTCGTCTTCCGGAGGCGCGGCGCTACGGAGATCACACCGAGCCGTGGCCGGTGATGGTTACAAACAAACAAAAAAACTAACGTTTAAAGGTGCAGTCCACCGTCGTTTGATGACAAAAGCCACATCGCACGGGCGTAGGGGGGGGCCCTCCCGCTACCGGGAGGAACTCCCGGAGGGCCTTTTTGGCCACCCGGGTCCATGATGCTGACGCGGCCGTCTTCAAAGTGACGGGAGGACCCGCACCCGGCCGGGTACGGGTACCGGTTTGCGACCCTGGTGCCGCCGGGTACGGGTAGGTCGTGAGTCATCGGTGAGTAACCGTTTGTCACTCGTTTCGGGTAAGGTACGGGTACCCGTTTGCGACCCTGGTGCGGCCGGGTACGGGTAAGGAATCAAAACCCGTTTGCGACCTCTGATTTGACCTCACCAGAGGGGAGACATTCCAAATCGACTCACTGCTACGGTGTACCCATGTAGATTGCTGGGTGCATAGAGGTGACGCCGGAAGGGGGGGAGGGGGGGAGATTTAATAAACCAACAGCGTCAACTTCTGCATTGATTTGGCAAACGGCGCGCCCACCTTTTATCTCTGGCGGGTATTTGGCCTACTCTTCCACGTGGACCAGATTCGAGACTTGGGAAAACACAAACGAACCACCACCCCCCCCCCCCCCCACCCGGTTGAAACGCCGCGTACGCCTGTGGAACGACGCCCACTTGAACATTTCCAGCAGGAAACTCTCCCCCGCCGTTTCCACCGCGGCCAGTGGCGAGCGCCGACCACCATCGCCGCCGCCGCCGCAGCTGCTGCCCGTTCCTCAGCGAGAAACAACGCAAGTCTCTCCGCCGACCTGCTCAACCGTGGGCTCAATGTGGGTTTCACCGAAGACGTGTCCGTCAGGTGTCCACCAAAGGGCCGACCAACGGACGGATGGACACAGCAGTCCCCTGGCCACGGTCTGTCGGGCCCCATCGGAAGCTGCCACCGTGCGGGCGAGCGTTACGGTATCGGGTCTCGGACGCGAGACCGCAAGTAAGAGCGGAGGGGGGCGGGAGGGAGGGCAGGATGGGGGCCTTCCTACTGCGGTGGGGCCTTCCTACTGCGGTGGGGAGTTCCGCTCGGGGAAACCCGGCACGCCTTACCGCGGCAGAACCTGACACCGCGATCGCCGCGATTTCGGTGTGCGGGCGCCCCCAGCCGATAGCCGCCCGGCGCTTGCTCCGGTTCGACTCGCCGGCGAACGGAACGCGGAGTAAGGAAACCCGCCCCCCACCCCTCACCGCAGTGAATCAGGACCGCGTGCAATAAACACGTTGCAGGGCACAGCACCGAATGAACAAACAAAGAAATGGGTACTATGAGACATTTCCTTAACCAGTGGCAAAATATAGTGATAGGTTTTAACCCTTTCAACTGGTACAAAACTGACAACTTTATGCAAGGCATCATGTTTGCAATAACCACAACACAAGTAGTCAACTTCAAGGACAGTGCATATCATTATCATCGTCAGAGTTGTTTCCTTTTGTTTGCATTTTGACTGCTTGTGTTGTGGTTATTGCAAACATGATGCCTTGTATAAAGGTGTCAGTTTTGCACCAGTTTAAAGGGTAAAAACCTATTACTATATCTCCGAGCCACCGTGATGATGATGATGAGAGAGACGCAAACTCCAAATATACAGCGGGCGTCAAGGTCGGGATCGAACCCACGACCTCCTGCACACCAAGCGAGGTAGTTAACATCTCCGAGCCACCGTGATGATGATGAGAGAAAGACGCAGACTCCAAATATACAGGAAGCTTCAGGATCGGGATCGAACCCACAACCTCCTGTATACCGGGCGAGGTAGTTAACATCTCCGAGCCACCGTGATGATGATGAGAGAGAGACGCAGACTCCAAATATACAGGAAGCTTCAGGATCGGGATCGAACCCACAACCTCCTGTATACCGGGCGAGGTAGTTAACATCTCCGAGCCACCGTGATGATGAGAGAGAGACGCAGACTCCAAATATACAGGAAGCTTCAGGATCGGGATCGAACCCACGACCTCCTGTGTACCGGGCGAGGTAGTTAACATCTCCGAGCCACCGTGATGATGATGATGAGAGACACGCAAACTCCAAATATACAGCAGCAGGCTTCAGGGTCGGGATCGAACCCACGACCTCCTGTACACCAGGCGAGGTAGTTAACATCTCCTAGCCACAATAATGATGAGAGACACGTAAACTCCAAATATACAGCAGGCAGGCGTCAGGGTCGGGATTGAACCCACGACCTCCTGCATACCAGGCGAGGTAGTCAACATCTCCTAGCCACTGTGGCACCCACCACTTCCATTACCATGAATCACCCAGGAGGTTCAAACTCTGTAGGAGGCCCTTCTGTCCTTATAACGCCCCATCTTCTTAAACCCCGCCCCTTTCTGGGCTAGGCCACGCCTCTTTCTGGGTTAGGCCCCGCCCCTTTCTGCGCTAGGCTCCGCCCCGTTCTGGGCTAGGCCACGCCTCTTTCTGGGCTAGGCCCCGCCCCTTTCTGGGCTAGGCCCCGCCCCTTTCCGGGCCAGGCTCCGCCCCTTTCTGGGCTAGGCCCCGCCCTTTTCCGGGCTAGGCCACGCCCCTTTCTGGGCTAGGCCACGCCCCATTCCTGGGCTAGGCTCCGCCCCTTCTTCAGGCTCTACCCATTCTTCTTTAGGCCCCGCCCCTTTCCGTGTCGGGCCACTTCCTGTGTAAGCCCCGCCCCTTCCTCTTTATGCCCCGCCCCTTTCCGTGTATGGCCACGCCCCTTCTTTAAGCTCCGCCCATTCTTTAAGCCCCGCCCCTTCCTCTTTAAGCCCCGCCCCTTCCTCTTTAAGCCCCGCCCCTTCTTTAAGCCCCACCCCTTTCTGTTAAGCGCTCCGCCCCCTTTCCTCAGGACACACGGGATTTCAGCTGGGTTTGGTCGTGGTTAGGAGAAACGTGGGTCGGGGGTGTGTGTAGTGCGTGTGGGCAACGGCGGTCGTGGTGGAATAGGGGGCAGGGGCAGCTTCACGACGCTCATCAGAATCTCCCCTCTAAACAGCAGCCGGGTGACGGACGGCAATTAACGCGACGGCCGTTGCAGGAGCCACCGCGTGGACCTCGTGCGGGAATCGGACGTGCGCTGAAGAACCGACCGACGTCTCGCCGCACGCCGCCGCGCTCACCGGTCAAGATGCTCGGCAGTCGGAGCGGCGCTGTGGACGATTGCCGCAGGGGGCGTGTGAGGCGGGGGGGGCCCCGATTCGTACACTTGCAGCTTCACCTTCAGGTCGGCCACCTGCGCACAGGAGGCCACGACCGCGGGGGGACGTCAAGTCAGTCAGGCCGCGTCCGCTTTTGCGCAAACGCAGCGCGCGAAAGAACCAAAGAGTAAAAACTGTGTTCATGTATGTATCCTGAACTTATTTCGCGTCGCAACAAAGCCACAAGTGGTGCATAAAGCAAAGCCAAATGGTAGGCAGAGAAAACACACGAGGTTCGTGACATGAACGACAGAGGTTAGTCAGTTTAACACGTAGGCTTTCGCGACGTCCTCAGGTGAGGTGAGGACGGCTGCTTGCGTTGTGGCCGAAACGTCGTGAGAATTATTTGAGTATGTTTTATTTTTATTATTTTATTACTTCCCTTCTACGTGACTTTACCGAAAGAACCAAGAAGATGAATCCCTGCAGCAGTCACGAAAGCTTTAAATCGAAATTTAAGAGGTTAGTCGTCGAACGTTTCCACGAACAACAGAGGTGGATGACCACGTGGCGTCGATGACGAGGAAGGGAGAAAGGGGTCTGACAACGAAACGAAGAGGCGTTAGAGACTTCCGCGGAACCGTAAGCGGTAACTAACAACGGCAAGCATCGTCACGCGAACAGCCACACTCCGCCTGATGATGCTGGTTGTTGTTGTTGTAATTATCAGCGGAACGTCCCGGCGCTCCAATTGTAAATGCAGTAGCGGGGGTTTACTCTCTTGTTACTCTCCGAGTAACAAATCGGCACGTTTTCGTTCACGTGACAAACCCCCTTAACGGATGAATCCGCCGCGCGTCGGGTGGTGGAGGGTTTCACGACACGACATTTCCGTTGACGCGATCCAACCCAAAATAAGTATAACCCGTAAAAACAAAGTTTTTCACTATAAATCCTTTATATGCGTGGCGGCTAGAGTCCTCTTGTCCTCTGGCTTGAGATGGCTGCCACCTATGGGTCAGATGATTGTATTGCACCATTAAGCAATTGGTAATTAAATATAATTTATTTTTGTCCTAAAAAGTGTACAATTTGGAAAAAAAATTTCACGAACATTAATTGTTACGCACAACGAGTCTGTGTGGAAAATGTCAGCTCGATTGGATCACGGGAAGTGGGTTAAAAAACGATCGAAAGATTTGCAACGGTCGCAAGCAAGCAAGCAAGCAAGCACGCAAGTGAACTTAATATAAAGGATTTAAAAAAAACCTCGATTATAGATCACGCGTCGTTGGATCGCTCAGACACGGGGGGGAGGGAGGGGAGGGAGGGGCGCCGAATTAATTCCAGCTCCGTAAGTTCCAAAGCGGAGAAGCGTCCTCGCACAATAGGAACAGAATTTAGGCCGAACACACAAAGCCCCCCCCTCCCCCCCCCCTATAATTTTACACGTTAAATAAATGCGTATTTTTAAACGCGCGAGAAGTTATTTTTATCGCAAAGGCGGCGACGCAACTTGCGCGCGTGTGTTATGCGAAAACATCGGGGGGGGGGGGGGGTGATGTGGGAGGGGGTGATGCGGGAGGGTCAGGCGGGTTGGTTGCCGTCTGTTGCCTACCCCCCCCCTGCCCGCCCCCTCTCCTCGCCACCCCACCCCCCCGGTCCTCTCCATCCGTGGCACGGCAAAAACTGAGACGGCGGCAGCCCAGCCAGCGAGAGCGGCTCTAGCAGGACGCAGCAATCTCTAAACAGCTCAGCGGCAAAGAAAAGTGGAGGCGGGGGGGGTGCTCGCGGGACAGAGACGCGGCCAATAACGATGGACGGACGGGGCAAGGGAGGTGGGCAAGGGGCAGGGGTCGAAGGCATTTGTGAAGGGAGTACGGACGGAGGGAGGAAGGGGTCATCAGATCCGGTGAGGCAGTGGCGAGGAAGACAGACGCACGCAGATACAAGGCGGGGGGCGGGCATCTAGCGAGTCAGGGTGTTCTGCCGCCGTCATTTCCCCCCGTGACGTTGTTGCGTAGAGCTCCATCGGCGCCGTGGGACAAAAGTACCCAACGAGAACTTTCGTCGAGCTCGCTATAGCAGTTCTGCTGATTATAGAATGTACCAGCGAGGCCGATGTTGACTGCCTCGCCTGGTCTACACGAGGTCGTGGGTTCAATCTCGACTCTGACGTCTGCTGCTGTATATTTGGAGTTTGCGTGTCTCTCTCTCTTCCCATGGTCGGGTGGCTTTTTCAGCGGGACCCCCCGGTTTTTCCCTCCACATGAGAATCAACATCACGCGTGAGAGATTATTGGCCGCTTACGAATGTCCACGCGATAGGCCACTTTGCAGACCTATCATTTGTGATGGGCATGTCACACAGCTCAGTGGGGCCTTACCTGGTAAAATCTAAATAGTTTACACTTTTATAATTTGCTAATCGAGCCAAGGCCCTTCAGCGCTGGTTCACGTCACCAAGTTATTGAGCGACACAGCTTTTTACGCGACTTTAATTCCGCTTTTGATCATCTCGACCCTGAGCTACCGTGACCCACCACCCCCACCGTCACAGACAGACTGCTCGACGGACAGATGGACGCACCGACAGATGGACGGACAGAGCTCATTTAACAAAAATAAATAAGTATAACCCGTAAAAACAAAGTTTTTCACTATAAATCCTTTATATGCGTGGCATCGGGGCGGCTAGAGTCCTCTCGTCCTCTGGCTTGAGATGGCTGCCACCTATGGGTCAGATGATTGTCTGGCAGCATTAAACAATTGGTAATTAAATATTTTTTAAAAATTCCCTAAACAGTGTAAAATTTTGGAATTTTTTTTTCAGGAAAATGCATTGTCACGCACAACGAGTCTGTGTGCAAAAATGTCAGCTCGATTGGATCACGGGAAGTGGGTTAAAAAACGACCGAAAGATTTGCACGGTCCTAAGCAAGCAGGCGAACTTAATATAAAGGATTTAAAAAAACACTTTCAATGCTCTAACCCCCTCCCTCTCTCCGCCCCCGCCCCCTCTCTCTATTTAAGGCCTCGTCACAGAGACGTTCTCCCTCTCTGTACCTGTGTTACTCTCTCTCTGTGTATCTTGGTGATATCTGTCTGCTTATATGTCTGTCTATAGTTTTTCTGGTTAAAATTTTTGTCGCTATTTCATTTATACCTGACGATTGCTTGTGTTGCAATCGAAACGTCGTAGTATGGTAGTATTTAATTTATTATTTTATCTTTATACGTCACTTTACTGAAAGAACCAAAGAGTACTTTCAACGCTCCTCAGCAGGGCCTCACCTCTTTCCGCAGCTCCGTGCAAATCTTGGCGTAGCGGCTGATGTGGCAGTCGAAGCTGACCACATTGCTCTTGAGCTGTGGACACCACGAAGGGAGGAGGGTGGGGGGCACAGAGAGGGAACAATGAGAATGCGTCCAGATTAGATCAGTGCTCTTCAAGTCTATTAGGACATCAAGTGCCGCCTGGATGAATATTGGCGGTGCAGGTGTTGCCGAACCAGTAGCGGCCATCGATCGGTTACAGGTAGCGCCGCGCCGCGCGGAATAAATAACCGTCACAAGTAATAACAATAACATCATCGAGTTATTTTCATTGACACGGCATTGCTTGAGATGCCTCGGCAATTAAAGGTGACTTGCGTCGCAACTCAAGCAGCCAATCCTCAGTGGCAGGTGTCTCTCCTCTGCTCGCGCGAAGGTGCGGCAGTTTCAAGCGAGCCTGATGCTGCCAATTAAACATTGAAATGTCAAATAAAAACCGTCCGCGGGGGAGGGGGGAGGGGGGGCTCTGTTTGCGCTGAACCAATGCTCGCTGAAAAATGTCACTTCGAGAAGGCCGTATGGCACGCGTGTGCGCACAGCATATCATTTTGTACGTGGAGGGAGGTGCACGGGAAGGAGGCCAAATTGCCTCCCCGTCTAATTTTGTTCGTGAACTTCGTTGGTTGGCTGCGATTGCTTCCGAGAGACACCTATTGACGGGCGGCTGAATTGCAAAATCACTCTCGTCATCATCACGATCACTCTCGTCATCATCACGATCACCACCGCCATCATCACGATCACCACCGTCATCATCACGATCACTCTCGTCATCATCACGATCCCCACCATCATCATCACGACCACCACCGCCATCATCACGATCACCACCGTCATCATCACGATCACTCTCGTCATCATCACGATCCCCACCATCATCATCACGACCACCACCGCCATCATCACGATCACCGTCGTCATCATCACGATCACTCTCGTCATCATCACGATCCCCACCATCATCATCACGACCACCACCGCCATCATCACGATCACCGTCGTCATCATCACGATCCCCACCGCCATCATCACGATCACCACCCATCATCACGATCACCACCCATCATCACGATGACCACCCATCATCACGATGACCACCCATCATCACGATGACCACCCATCATCACGATCACCACCCATCATCACGATCACCACCGCCATCATCATCACGATCACCACCCATCATCACGATGACCACCCATCATCACGATCACCACCCATCATCACGATGACCACCCATCATCACGATCACCACCCATCATCACGATCACCACCCATCATCACGATCACTCTCGTCATCATCACGATCACTCTCGTCATCATCACGATCCCCACCATCATCATCACGACCACCACCGCCATCATCACGATCACCGTCGTCATCATCACGATCACCACCGTCATCATCACGGTCACCGCCATCATCATCACGATCACTCTCGTCATCATCACGATCACTCTCGTCA